>NC_056736.1:307782396-307972396 GCF_019279795.1 Protopterus annectens | reverse complement strand
AAAGGAGAGTAGAAAATAAAAGGGAGTGAGGCAGAAATAAAAATGTAAGAGAAAGCTGTAAGAAGTATATACAATGGAATGTTACTTACTGTTTATATTAATAGAGTTAAAAATAAAACATATTATTTACTCTTATTTAGTTCTGATTATTATTAGTTAAAGCATGACAGATTATTTACAAACAAGCATAAGCAGTATAATCAAGAAAGTATAATTAGAAATAGCATTTGAAGAACTTATAAACTTTTACAAGAAATAAATGTTATTATTCTATTAATGATATTTTCATTACTGTTCTCTCCCTGCCCTCCCCACCCTTTACCCACTACATAATCTAAATAGAATGTCATTGTTTAAACAAAGAAAATAATAAAAGAAGAAGGAAAAAAAAGATAAAGATAAAAATGTATCAAATTACTAACCTTACTTTTTCAGAAAGAAAAACAAATCGAGTCACAGCCTGCCATTAAATCCTCAGGCATTTTGACTGGTTATGAAACAAAACATTTCTTTGCACATAGAGAATAACTTTGATTAAATCTTTTCCAAAATATTTGTGGCTTTCTGGAAATGCAGGAACTACATTCAAAAGATTAATAATGAACTAAAATGATGAGAGAGAAAAAACATATAACAAATCATTTGTTTTTAGTCTCTTCTTCTTCTCTGAAGTCTCCAGGAAGCTTCAGTTGCCAATCTCTTTAATGAAGAACTAGCCCATTCCATTTCTTCTATTTTATCCAAAATCCTTTTTCTTTGACAAACAGTAAAGCAGAGTCTAAATCATCAAGACCTTAGGACCATCAGGAAGGAAGATTTTAAGCTTGGCAGGAAACAGAAGGTATGTTTTAAACTGTGCTTTTTAAGCTCCCTTATTAGTGGCAGAAAAACTTTTCTTTTAGCAATTACCATGGAAGAATAGTCATTGTCAAAACACACAGTTGTCTCATTAAACTTAACAGGAGCTTTAGCCCAAGCAGATTTAAGAACCATCTCTTTATCAAAAGATGATAGAAATCTAACTATAACTGATCTAGGATAGTTTTTGTTAGAGTTAGTATTAGCTATAGATCTATGTGCTCTTCGATACCAAAAGAGAATGCTTCTGGTAAATCTAAAGTTTTAGGGAGCCATGTTGTTAAAAAGAAGTAATATTGTTACCTTCAATATTTTCTGGCAGTCCAAAAATCCTAATGTTATTGCCTAGATCTATTTTCCAGGTCATCCAGCTTTGTTTGTAAATGTGTATTTTGTTTCAGCAGAAACTCAATGTTGATTTCCTCTTCTTGTATTTTATTTTCCATGTCATTCACAGCTTCTTCTATGCCTGTCATCTGGATCTTCTGTTGTTGCAGGTCCATATGTAACAAGTCTATTTGTTTTGTAGTTTTTTCTATGAAAGTGTCTATTTTAGTATCCATTTTATCCATCTTAGCAGTAAGTTGCTGGACTATAATTATCAGAGACTGAAGTTCTTTCTTGATGCTGGAGTCTTGAGAATTTGTCTTACTGGAACTCATTTCAGACTGATAAACTGACAGGAAAATTTCCAAAATAATTTCTGACAGGAATATTATTAAGATTTCCTTTCTTTTTTAGATATAGTTCAAGAACTATATAAAACAAACATATTTAGAAAGAAAATTACTTCAAGAATTAATTTTTTAAGTAATTAATTCCTGTCAATGTAATGAAATTGGTGGAGCTGAAGAAATCTGCTGCTATCCTGTGTTCAACCTTGGCCACACCCCCTAACTATATTCTTAATATCATTTACATTAACAGAAAGTACTTTAAAATTGTCAGTGACTGTATTTAACTTCTTAGATACTGTTTCTTAAGACAAATTCACCATACATCCTACTAACTTTACCCATTTCCTTTCTTGTTCTCTTTTATACATACCCCTTCAAACTTTTTTTTCCCTATCATTTACTCTTTTACTGATAGAATTATTTTTTCCTAACACTATTTTCCAATTTATATTTTCGTCACTCATTTCAGAACTTTCTTCTATGAGATCTTTTTAATTTTCATCTTTGTCTTCTACTGCTATTATGTCTTATTCTTTGTTCATTTTCCTCCGTTTTCTACTTTACAATCCATATAAAAATGCCCAGTTTTTTTTCATATTCATAACATTTCAATTCACATCTCCGTATATCATAACCCATTTCCCCACAAATATAACATTTCTTTTTATCGCAGTTACTTATTAAGCGATCATCCTTTCCACGAAAAAAAAAGTTTTGGGCTGCCTCCAGTATTGTACTACACCTTTATTCTCCACTATATTTACTGCTTGAAGAATATGTGCAAATTTTTCTGTTGCCATTTTCAACACAATGTTACAGTTCCATCCTCCAGTCCATAAACCCATTATCATAAACTTTTATAATGCCCATAATTTATATATTTTACTTAAAATCCTTTAATTTCTACTTCTGTTTGACATTGAACATGTACTTTCTTTTTTTGTTTCCTTATTAAATGCTTTGACCACATATAAATTTCATGAATTGCAGTTCATTTTCTTTTCATATTCTCCCAGAAAACTGTCCATAGCAGACCCAATCTCAACTATAATGTCACAAAATATCTCTTTGTTAACAAGAATGAGCTCTCTTCACCTCTTGAACCTTTAACCTAATTGCCCCATCAAAGTGTCCCAAAACTTGTACCTGTCCAATTCTTTCTCTTCTTTGTTTAGAACCTCATATCTAATTCTTTCTTCTTTACTTTGAATTCTCATAGTAAACTTTGGCTTAGTGTTTACATCATCTTTCTTCTCTCTTTGATCTTCTTTCTCATAGTAAACTTTGGCTTAGTGTTTACATCATCTTTCTTCTCTCTTTGATCTTCCTCCACTCTTTTTTACTGTCTGTGCATATAATTTCCTCTTCTTGCTTCCTTCCTGAAAAATAAAAATCAGCTTTCTCCCCATGTATTCTCCTTTCCTCTCTCAGGCTTGCGCTGTACCACCAGATAACTGAGTACATCATCCCACAACCCTCCTGAATGGGGAGTTGCAATTATACATCCTTCATTCAGCAATCCACTTATTACAGACTCCGCAAACAGATTTATGCTGAAAAATAACCTCTGTATCCTGCATCAACTCCTCAACAGACACAACAGCACTGGTGTTTGCTTCTGTGCTCTTTGTAATATTCTCTGTCTCGAGCGCAGCTCTTCCAGCTGCCACTGTGCGAGGAAAAGAATGAGCACTCTACAACGAGTAGGGGAAGTTCCACAGTGGCCTGGACAAACTTCCTCTATTAATATAAATACCACCTTGGACCTCCCCTGAAAAGAGCCTACTAGCATAGTGGGACTAAACTAATCAACAAAGGTTGAATAAATAAAAACAGATGCACTTCCAAGATGGCTGCACACCAAGTAACAGCTTAATTTCAGACCTCTCAGTGTGAAAACAGAAACTCAGAAAACAGAGTTAGTGAACTTGTCTTTTTGGGTACAGTTCAGTAACTGGCTATTAATTGCATTACCTTGATGCCAGCAAAAAAGACATTCAGAGAACCTGAAAGAAAATCAATCACAAAAGGTTAGGAGAAAACACTGGCTGGGAAGAATCCCGGAGCTGTTCAACAAAAAGCAGTTCAAGCTTCAGCTTTAATGCAAGAAATGACTTCCAGTAATCTAGATAAAATAAGTCAAATGTGCTCAAAGCTGATTAAAATAAATGAAACACTGAAAGAGTATATCAATTCAAATAACAAATGGCTGAAAAAAATGGAAGAAGCTTTTAACAGATATTCAGATGAGCTGGAAAAGCTGCAAAAATCAGTGGTCGACATGAAGAAAATTCTGGCTGCGTGTGAGACTGCGCAAGAAGAGATGTTTCAAAAATGGTAGAATTAGAGGATAGAACACAAAAGACAAAAATGACCCCAGGATTCAATAAAATCTGTGTAGGCTCTATGCAGAGCCTACATGGAATGTATCCATGTACACTGCCACGGTTCCTCACCGGCAACATGCCATACATATCAATTATGGTGTGCAGAGGGACACCTCTGAGCAGAGGTGAGATGACAGTAGCAGATATTGAATCCATTCAAGTAGCAGTGCAGAGGCTGTCCCATACTTGTGGACAGTCCAGAAAATGTCTGGACAGGTGGTAAGCACAGGACAGTATTTCAATTTTTTATTTTTATGTGTTTTGTGTGGTGTGGATCAGTGCTTAGTGATACCGAGCTGCACTTATACATATACAACAGACATCTGCTATATATCTAAAAATACAAACCAGATGTAATCAATAGTAATTTTTTTTGTCTGTCCTTGTTTATGCGGAGTGCCGCAGTGCTTAGCAATGCCATCAGACATCTAAAAACACAGAAACCGGATGTATTTAATTGTGGTAGTTGTCGTGTGCTTAGCAATGGGCAAATCCACAGAGCTTCGCTGCGCAACGCTAACAGGCATCTTAGTACTACCTGTACTACCCAAGTAGCTAGATAGCTTGAGTTATGACCTAAAGTGCAGTAGGTCCCGGGTTCGAGTCCTGACCAGTCATATGTTTTACATTTTATTCTGTGAAAATGTGTCAGATGACTGAAACATCAGTTTAATTTAAAATGAAAAAAATTGTTACATTTAGAAAAGCTGTGCGATGCTAAGCATCACTTAAACATGGTCAACAGTCTATAATATTTGCGTGTTGCTAAGGTAAGCTTAAACATGCCTTGTGTTATGCTCAACTTCTTTGAAATGGTTTGTGTGAATTTGTGCAAAGCTAAGCAATGCGGTACTTTTTTGAAAGTTACAGTATGACACGTAAGGGTGGGAATGCAGCCTATATAAAGGCCAATAAGCAGGACTTTCACACCATTCAGTGGAGTCTTCACTTGGCTGTCGATATGCCTGGGGGTGCTGGAAAGGCACCGTGCTTGTGGGCACAGAGGTGGGGTATGCACGAGTCCAAAGTGTTTGTTGAACTCCTGGTGAAAATCTATGAAGGCAGGCTGCTGCAGGGCGATTACCAGGGCTCGGAGTGCAATTCTGAGGCCTGGGATCGGTTAGCTAGGGAACTTACCAGTGCTACTGGTATCCCCCACACTGGTGAGCAGTGTCATCACCACTACAACAACCTGAACCGGAGGAAGAGAGGAACCTTGACCACCTGGGTTCATGAAGCTCGGGCTGGGCAGACTCCACAGATATGTAAATATGTTTGCCAGTACCGTAGAAATGTACAAGCTGAATCTGTGCAAAACTGGTATGCATGTTTGCTTCTCTTTCAACAGCTGCAGATGAGAGGGCTCTCAATATCCACTCCTATGCAGGGCACCTGGCCAGGATGAGGCGAGAGTGTGGTAACTACGGAAACATCAAAGTAATAAAGTAATGCACAAAGTAATCTTATAATTAGTTACAGAGTCTGCAGTCTTAACAGTCAGGTATGACATACCTGGGACATGGAACATGTTTAGTAATGTGCCACTGCCTACCTGAAATGGAAAAGCAAGTTAAATCAGGTAAACATGCAGTAATGTGTAGTACAGCTTCCAAACATCAGTTAATATTGTGGTCTACCAATATTAAAAGTCACTGTTCTGGTCTGCTCATTGTCTGAAATATGCTGCAGGTTGCACTCAATTAATGGACAGCGTACACGGGTTATCTATTAGACATCTTTCACAGCTATCCCTGGTCTACATGCCAGACTTGAAGCAACATTAATCAATAAAATCTAAAGGGTGATGGTGCTTTGATCTGTAATGTTTTAAAATAAAAATTGTTCACTATTCCTGTATTCACTGCATGTGTGTTCTATTCTGACACCAGTCAACTATGAAATGTAAATGAATAAAGAATGCAGCAAAAACTGTCTGAAATAAGTGTAGCACATTACTCAGAGTAAGGTTCAAGCCTGTGTTCTGCTCATTTTGTCTGGCATAATGCTGTACATTCCACTCCGACAATGAACATGGTATATGGGTAAGGTTATTGAAGTCCTGGACTGCTATCCATGTGTCTAAATGGCAGATTTTAGGAAACATTTTCAATACAGTCTAACTCAGGAGTGTGCTTTGCTAAACAATCTTTTAAAATATGTGTTCATTATTTCTGTAATCACTGCATCTGTGCTCTAATCTAACACCAGTCAACCGTTAAATGTTAATGAATAAAGAATGCAGCCACAAACATTTGAATTGAATGTAGTGCAATAACAGGAGTAAGGTTTATGCCTGTTTTATGCTCATTCTTTCTGAAATAATGCTGTATATTTCATCCAGGCAATGAACATGGTATATGGGTAAGGTAACTGAAGTCATGGCCTGCTACCTGTGTGTCTAAATGCCAGATTTAAGGGAACATTATCAATAAAGTTTAAAACAGAATTGTGCTTTGAAAACTAATCTTTTCAAATAAGTTATCATTATTCCTGTATTAACTGCATCTATGTTTCATTCAGACACCAGTCAACTGTTACATATTAACTACGAAATAATGCATCATCAAATCTCAGATATGCATGTACTGCAGTATCCAGAGTAGGTGTCAAGCCCCAGTTCAGATAATTTCCTCAAAACATGCTGCATATAGCACTCAGTAAATTTAAAGGGTATATAGTTAGGTCAACAGACGACCTACATACCCATACATGTGTGTAACTGACAAATTTCATGTGACATTAACCATTCCAGTGTAAAAGGAGATGGTGTATTCATGTAAAGTGCTCATTATTCATGTGTTCACTGCATTTGGTTTCCACTGTAATGCCACACACATCTACGCATGTGTATAGATGCAGGATTTCACACTAAATGTTGCAATAAAAGTCGTAAAGAGAATAATGTTTTGAGAATTTGTGATATTGAAGTAAAGTGCACATAATTCCTGCATTCACTGCTTGTGGGTTCTAATCCCATGGCAGCCAGATGACAAATAACCAGCTGTCAAGTGTACCTAGTGTATATGAACGTACCTCTCAACTGTCACGCTTTTGAAGAATGTAATGATTATTCCCCCATATGACTAGCTCTTGATCATCAGATACATGACATTACTTTGAATGCAATTTATTGGCAAATCCATTTACACCTTGGTAGTAATGTATGAGCACACTATGTAAAACAGTTCCCTGTAGTTGTGCCTGTGTACCAGCATTTGTTAGTGCTTGGCCCATACTAACAGGTTGAGAGGTATGTGCATACATCATCATCTATACAAGGATTACAGTCACTGTACTCAACTGAAATTGCACATGTGAAGAAGTATATGTTAGTCTGTGTATTAATATTACCTGCAAAGTTACTAATGGAATGTTTTTCTCTCTCCCCACCCCTTATCTTCTTTAATTTATTAATGTATTAATGTTTTTTATTATTGTGATTTGATATTAATATATTATTTGTAACTAACTGTTTTGTTGGCCTTGTGTATTATTTCATACTGGTATGCTGTTACCATACTTTCCTTATTGCTATGGTCCTCATAATATTCCTTCATATGTCGTTTGATTAATCAATATTATCTTTTGGTATGTTAATACTAACATTTGTTTGGTTATTACTTTTGTTATCTTATGTTTATAATTAATTTATTACAGCATGACTCCCCAGCAGTGGCACTGGGGCCCAGCACATCTGGACTGCAGCCTATTGGTGACCCTCTGCTGCCCCGGCATTGGGTAGTTCTGCCTCTCAGGCTGGGGCTGGGCCCCCCTCTGGGAGCAGAGATGGAGGGGATGACTTTGTCACCAGTGAGGAACTGCCAGGTATGGTTTGCGGTTGCTGCACCGAACTGTTGGTGCATGCCTACACCGGATGGACAGCATGCTATCCATTCTGGTGGGGTGGCCTCACCCCTGATGCTAGCGTCCACCATTGCCACTACAGGGGCAGTGAAGGAGCAGTGCTAACAGTCCGATGGGTGAGGACTTGAGTTGCACTACCGTGTGCGTGACACCCATTGGACTGGGACTCCACAGCACCCTCCCCATCCAAGGTGTTCACCCTGCCCTGTGTTACACACCAACCCTGTCTGCTGTCTAGTCTGTATGCAAAAGCCTCCTCACCTTCCCAACTTACCTCCCCCCAACATTCCACTCTCACGTAAAAAAAAAAAAAAAAAAAAAAAGGGCACCTGTCCCAAAATAAAAATAAAAAAAGTGTCCCATACATAACTCTCCATTTCGCACACATGTCCAGGGCACACACAACTTGGTCCAATTGGCTTGACAATGCACTTATGTTGTCGTCACCCCTCTCTGAGGGTGACACTCCAAATACAGCTAAAAAATCTGTGAAAGTGCACAGTTGTTGCTGTTCAAGAAATGGATAGCTATGGTTCTGTCTTACACCCATCTTGCACATCATTATCTGCCTTTCACTATGTTTTTCTCCATGCTTGCACCCCATTTCACCACTGTCCTATTTCCCCATTTTTCTTTTCTTTAAAGATTTTTTGCTTGACACACTGTGCCACATCCCTTAGCTATGCTAAATAGCGCTACATTGATATATGTTTTTGAAACAATATTAAATCATGTTCAAAAAGTACATTTGCACCCTATTTCGAACCCAGGACCATAGCACCAGCAAAACAGTGGATCAACCTGCCAAGCCACACAGCTGCTAACTAACACAGCTGTTTTAATCAAAACAGAGTAATGCTCAAGTTCCCATCATTGAGCGTGTTGAAGCGATGCTGTGCATCAAGCCGCACCACACAAATCAGCTAAGAGAAATAGTACTGTAATTGGCACTCAAGTACAGAAATACATCACTATAAAGACACCAACATAAGCTTAGTGAGGTATCTAATAGCAGGTAACCCTGCAATTATATATACAACATGTAAGAATACACTTACTGAAACATTAATGGAAAATATTTTTTTAACTGGGACTCTGGTATACAAATATAGTATTCTAAAGACATACACATAACAATAGATGTAAGTGCAGTAGTTCACAGCAGTTAACTGCATAATGACAACTACAACATGTAAAAATACACCTGCTATAACAGTGACTCTAGCTCAGTCTGCAAAATGCACTGAGAACATTACTTTTGGTACACATGGTCCTGGGTTCAATTACAGCTGTGTCTAGCAATGAAAACACACGCATGCAGACATCAACATTATAAATTGTGATATGTATGTCTGTCTCGTCACCTATTTATCCATCCAAAGCAGTACAGTTGGAATTTCTGCATCTAAATAATACAGGTCATAGACCTACAGATAGAACCACTCTTAACTAGTCCTAGTACAACATTGGAAAGTGCAGAGAATGTCAGGTCGTGCATTAGCCTGAATTCCCAGAGGATGTTGAAGTATGTACTGAAAGTGTGGCCTAGTAATAGCAGACTGCATCCCACAATGATTTGCTACTGATATTACAGACACCCACAACTGCACAAGTAACATACACATATGGAGGTTGTGCTAGATGCAAGGGTTGCCAGCCCACACTGAACTGGGGACTACCACGGCATAACATGCAACTTGACAGTTGTCCAACTGTGTAACATCATGGTCAATGTACTCCCTACCTTCTTCTAGGGCACACCAAGCATTTTGCCTTGTAGTGTGTTACTGATACTGTTGGCTGACATACTTATCTGGACACATACCTTAATTACCAGTGGGATGGGTACCCTCAATCTGGCTCTGCCTATACAACAAGGCTGCCACAGGTCCCACACTTACCCTTAGAGCTTGTTGTCCTGCAAAGTGTTCACCCTCTCTGCCTATGCCTATTACCTGCAGCATCACCTTCAGCTTCAGCCTGTAGCATGCACATTTGTAAGTAAAACATAGTTGCTATAGACAATCTCTCTGCCATGCCATAGTATCTGTACCCCAGTAATTTCTAACCCAACATATGAGAAAGGGGTTGTGATTTACATTGAGGCCTTATATCCTGTTCATTGGTTGCATGGGATTGGCTGATTATACTGCAAATCAGCTGTGTTGTCTACAATTATCATTTCAGAAGCACAGACTGGCTCAGAGGCTAACACTTGCAAATGAAAACCATGTTAAAAAGGCAAACAGCTAGCTAGGGGAACCACTGTGTGGGAGCGTTACTTCACAGGGTGAATTCGTCGGCACATTTAGATATCTGTACTTTTCGACAGAGGGGTACTGTACTCCATCAGGTATGTAACCATTTTGTTTCCAACATGATGCATATGTTTTAATATACTTAGGGGGAATGGGGATTAGATCATTAAGCCTTTCTAAGAACTGTAATGATGGCATGTCATTGATCTCCAAAAGTGTTACACCTACAGAGGAACTAGAGTACAGTAGGTAGAATGTTTTTTGTTAATTAGGTACACCGGTCTCCTGGAAATTTCTCTTGATAGCAGTTGGAATATTACACTGCTATTTGTTTGGCACTGTTGTTTCTGTATATTATAAGGGGGATTTACACCTAGGGGCCACAATTTAATGGACTCCTGTGTTGCGTGTGTGATCATACATCAGTATCTGTCATGGCACAAACAGGAATAGCTGCCAATTGGTACTATCCTAGATGCATCCACACCCTTACTATGTCTGCATAGTGCTGAATATCAGATGTGTAATCAAGCAGTGAATACTGGTAACCATCCATTATTGCTGTATCTCTACATACTGCACTCCCGCGTATGTGATCCTGACATGTGTTCCCAATTTGTTGTCTTTCAGGAAATATGCATCCCTGACGTCGGGGCCCTTTTACAGATGCTGAAAGTGACATCATCCTGGAGGCCTTGCATCAACACCATCAACTCCTGCTGTCCAGGGGTAGGCCAAACAAGGAACACTGGGCAACAATGTGGGCTGACCGGATTCGCTATGTGAATGCTATCGGTCACCAGAGCAGGACATATCAGCTGGTACGACACCATGCTACCGATATGATCAACACCACACGCAGAAGAGCAGCAGATGTAGCCAGGGATTGTGGTGTCACTGATGGAAGACTTGTGGCAGAACAACCACTGAGGAATTCCTGGTGAACCTAGGAACACAGGACAGTGCTGAGGCATCAGGCATCCATCACATGGTAGGTTGTGGATGTGGGTGCCACCGTTTCTATGCAAGAGGGGCGTCCAGATATGCTTAGTTGGTTCAGCAGTGAAATACTGCAGCATTTGGTGTGTCACGGTCTACATAGTTTTATGTGGGTGTCAGGGATTTTTTTTGGGGGGGGTTAGTTGCAGTTTGTATCTCATGCTCAGACTGTTACCAATATACCAATTAACATAGTGGCTACTGTAAATGTGAGATATTTGGACGTATTATCCTGTTATAGTGCAACATGTCATGCTATATACATTACCTCTCCCTCATATTTTGTCACAGGACCGTCAAGAATCGAACGTGGTCATGCTCCTTCTCCTGGTAAGCACAACACTGTTTTGTTAGAGATGCAGATTTAATGCAATGTACTTCCTAAAGTGTCATCCAGGCCTGTTGGTTGGACTGATGTAGTGTCTGCATGACTTCCAACTGCACAAATACTTCCCAACTGAACACAGTTTAGAGTCATACATATGCCTTGTAGGTGTGAACACAATGATAGATTTGACAGTATTTTCAGGACAGTACAGATTGCCATAGGTGTCAATTGTGCAGAGTTTGCTAAATGTCAACAGTTTACATCATTATTGCTCATGAGATTCTTGATTAAAGAGCTTTATATTTACAAGTAACTACAGATGTTTGTTAGAAAATGATGTCCTCATGTCCCAGTAAACACGTCTGTAATACTGACACCATTGTATACAGCTTAACATATATTGCAATAGTACTGCAGAGCATAGTAGTGCAGGTATTAATGTACTGCTTTTCCCTTTTTATCACAGGTGACCAGGGGGGGTTGGTCTCTGTTTCCTTCACAACCCGATGTCAGTGTCTCTTCAGACTCTGATGATGATGGTGGCCAAATTGAGGCACAGGTGGGGGTTGCAGGGGCTGAATCTGTCACAGAGGTTGACATCCCTCTTCTGCCCTCATTATCACCGTACACAGTCATTATGCCTATGCATACCCAGTTCTCTAAGGCCACAGATACTGGACAGTCAGAGGATAGGGACATTGAACAGAAAAGTGTAGCTACTATGTCTGCACTGAGTGTCGACACTGGCCATAGTCAAATAGATGGTGAGGTTCCACTCAGGCGGATTGATAGGGGTGACTGTAGGAGGAACTCCAGACGAATGCTCAGCGTTATGGATGCAGCACAGTCTGACATCTGTGACTGCCTCCACCATGTTGCTGATACCCTGGATCGTTTGACTGACACAGTGGAAAGACATTGGTCTGAGACAAATCGCAGAATATCTGTCTTGGAACGCTCATTGTCTGTAATGGAACGTCTGGTTGGAGTTGAGCGTCGGACTCATGGATGTTGGTCAGCAACTACATCTGCTGGGAGTCTACGTGGCTGTGCACAATAATGTTCCCGTAGTGGCAGTACATCCAGTGCTACAGAGGGGAGTGTACTGTCCACACTGTGACACTGCCAGCCCAGCTATCTGGAATTTTGTAAATATGTCATTTGTGAATATTAACATGATTCATATGTTTGTCTTACAAATGTAAGAGAACTATATGTTATGTGTATATTAAACTACTGGTGCAGAAGTGTGTGTTGAACAGTATGTTATTTATTGAGCTTCAACAATGTAACCACAGTGTACCCTACTGGAAGAGAAAAGAAATGTATATAAACTATATACCTGTGCAAATGTATGTTTTAAAAGTAGAAGCTGGAACATACAGAGTTAACTTGCAAACCCTCAAGAAAATAAGTTGAAAT
This sequence comes from Protopterus annectens, assembly GCF_019279795.1. Lineage (NCBI taxonomy): Eukaryota > Metazoa > Chordata > Ceratodontiformes > Protopteridae > Protopterus > Protopterus annectens. Next base: position 307,959,603 of record NC_056736.1, on the reverse strand, counting down.
TGTTTTACAATTGTGTTATCTCAGTTTCAGTGCAGCAAGCAGACACAATATCTAGAGCTAGAAGTTTTTCTTTTGTCTTGAAAGTAATTTTAATTACTAGGTTTAAAATGTAAAGTGTTTTATTGCTTCCTAGCAGCTGCACGTCTGAGAGATATGCACTTCTCACGCAGAGATGATAAAATTCTATTAGTATATGTTAGCCTGGGAACTAAAGGCAGGTGACAAAGAGTGATATCATCCAGGCTAACCCTGCAGTAATATGTGATATTAATTTAAGAACTCTCTCAGAGAGGGAGACAGTGCATTTTGTATCTTGTCTAGGACCTAGCAAGAGCACCCATTCTGCATCTTCTATGCTCTGTAAGTAAGTCTAGGGTACAATAATGTCTTTTAGACATAGTTAGCAATATAGTAAAGACTAGTTTAGATGTTTTCTGTATTTATTTCAGACTGTCCTGCAATGCTGTTTTAAAATATCTCCTATGATTCTAAACTCTGTAGTCACTGTATTGCTTGAGTATTGTCTTGTTCTTTTATTGTTTATTATTAAATATATTTAAACCTTTTAATTGTGGCTGGTTTGTTTAGGGAAATGTAAGCTCTTAGCGTACTTGCATATGTATTTGGTGACATTGTACAAAACACTCCTAAATAGCCTTGGTCTTGGTCACACTTACCATTTGGATAATAGTAACATTACACAGTAGGATTGGAAACCCTTTGTAAGGGCCGTAAAGTAGCTGATAAGTAGTGGCTGGTGGCAGTGATAACTATCGGGGCAGAAGGAGACATAGCTAGTACACCTGTGCCAGTCTTCCACAGGAGTGTCTGTGTGTTTGTATATAAATCAAATCTCCAAGTATGTGTGTGTGTGTGTGTGTGTGTGTGTGTGTGTGTGCGCGCGCGCGAGTGTCAGCTACTTGGGCAGGGACATGAAGTACTGGTTGGACAGAGAGGGTGCTGGAGGTTTTGGCCTAACCACTCGGCTGACATCTTAACCCTACAGCTGTGCCAGTGGGGAATCTTATTAGGGGATCTGGAGAAAGATGGAGAAACCAGCCACTAGACTGACTGTGATCTCTGTGTGCTCTTAAGGGAAACTGTACTTTACTGTGTGTGTACTTGTCATCCTCCCAGTGTGTACATCTCTCATTGGTGCTAGTGGTGAGGATTGAGGTTCCTTGATTACTGGCCCAGTGCAAGGGTGTCACACACACCAAGACGTGGCAGGGCATGGGCTCGTGGTCCTGGGCGCTCCTGTGAAGGACATGGACCCAGCAGACAGGCGTCACCTTCAGGTAGTAGCCCCACTCCAGATCTTAGGCATGGAGATGCCAGTGCAACTCCTGGCAGAGCCAGTTCCTGTGTTGGGGGAGAAGATGGTGAGCTGTCAGATCTACCATGGACGGTTCAAAGCTGTCCAACATACTGACACATAGGGCTAGCACTGAGCTTGACTGTGTTCACACAGACACTCACATACCACTGCTATAATCAGGTCACCTACAGACACACACGGCATATTTCCATGGTCCATCTTGCCTGCTTCCCTTCCTGACTCACACACACACACACACACACACACACACACACACACACACACACACACACACACACACACACACACTTGCCAACCTATTGGGTCAGCCTAGGCCTCTTGCTCCCCCCCACACAACACCCTGTGCAAGTGATGATACCTGTGCCACATCCCTGTCATCCTGGTCATCGATGCAGGGATATGAAGCTATGTGTCTGATGCACACTGTGACTATCTAAATTACTATGTATTTGTTTTATCCACAGTTGCCTTTGACATGCCACTTGTACTGGTCACTGACAGATATTGTATGCTGCCATTTGTAATGACTAAACCACATTGCTTTGTGTACATTATGTTGGATGATGTTATAATGGCTATAAACTTACACAATGAAAGGTGTCTCATAGAACTGTTTATGTTTCAATTTTAAGATTCTGTAGAACACACCTATAGGTACACAGGTACAATAAACTTATAAACGTCACATCACAGGATGGAATATCAGCACAGAAGAAAAATGTCTTCAGAAAGGTAAATCAGTATAGGTGCATCGCTACATAGGTTAATGTGTATAACAGGCTAATAAAACCAATGGCTTCTTTCATCCTAGTCATGCATCCCTAATCTCTGACAAGCTCTGGTACCCTTGATAAGTGTAAGCAGGGTTTTGGGAGCTGACACATCTACAAGCTGTGGCATAAGAGATGAACCATTTACAATTTCCTTGTGTTCATTACAGACATTTGTCCTAAACCACCTATGACTGTCTTGCTCCACATTCAATTGTGTAGCTTGCACATGATGTGTGTTACAGCAGAAGTGTGCCTCACATTGGTGGGCAGCCTGTTACATATAGGGTGTATTGTGTGGGTTACATACCTGTCTCTCCAGCTAGCATGTCCTATTTATATCAGTCAAGGTGTAGCTGTGTAGAACAGGTAATTTTTGTGCCAGTCCTTTCCTGGATATGCAGGAGGTTCACAGTGTGATCTGACTCCTCTCTGTATGCCAGCCATACACCTCCCCTCCAAAGCATGTAGGAGACAGAATACACAGTTACGGCCTTGACACAGTCTGCATAGGGCATGTTACGATTGTCAGACATTTGGCTATACACAGGCTGACATACTAATTTGTAAATAACCTGTACATTGTTTCAACAATGCCTGATGGCCTAACCTTGTCAAATCCCTTCTCAGCCCATGGTAGGTGGAGTGAGTCATTTCCCCCTCATCCATTGCATAGTTTAACATTCAGTGAGGTCCACTGGTTAGGGTAGGCATGATCTCATATTGAACAAAACAAACTGGGTTTGGGCCAGTGTCTGTAGGTGTTCTACATTGTTACTGATCATTTCCATAATAAGTCTTCTCATGGCTTTAAATGTAAGACTACTGAGACATTTGGGGACAGTGACTGTCACTGCATGTTAGTTGTTCTGTGTGCAACTAAGTATTACATTTAATTCCATCATGGTCACCAAGAAGCTAGTCATCCAAGATGTGTCTGTACAGAACAGAGGCAAACAATGGTGGAGAAAGTCATACGTACACCCTATGAAGGTAAGGAGGGCATGTTTACACAGTTATTCTGCAGTTGGACACTACTCAAGCACTGTATACTGAAATGACATAATTTCCTTGTGAGGAATGCTGACTGGAGGGGAGTACCTGGCTGGTATCACCACAACCACTCTCTTCTGGGATCCCATGCTCCTATACTTTGTCTCGGAGCAGGCCGCAGCCTGTTTGTTCATCCACATAGTTGTCCCACATCATGCAAGGCTCTGTAGGCTTGACATACCCCTTTCCAGGCAGATACCTTGATTAGCAACCAGAGCACTCATTTGAGTTTGGCATGTATTATGCCTTGTATTCCAGGGTTGTTAGGATTTCACTAGGGTACTGACCAGATGTTGAGTTGAAGCACAGCTGCTGCGTCACAATATAATGTTCAACGCCCAGTGACACAGACGTCCAAGGTTGCTCAAACAAGCACTACAGGGGTAGTGATCACTGTTGGTGACAACTTCAGAGTAGTTCATGCAACCTGACCTTCAACAGCTTCATGGTGCACATCTGTGTGACATGGATCTAAGGCCTACTGCAGAGGAGAGGTCACCTTTGGCCAGTGTGTGTGTATCTCACACATGTCCTAGGTATGTCATACTGTACATTTATGTAACCAGAACACATGTCTGTGTTCCCACATCATGTCACACAACATTCAGTTTACTGTCTAGTTGCTTGACAGGCACTGTAGATTAGCACGGCCAAAGTAATGACTGCAAAGTTGAACAAGGTTTCTGTGTATGCACAGATATCCACATCTCCACTGCAAGGAGTGCCTACACAGAGTGTGTTTGAGGTTGTCAATCCCAAGGGTGTAGCAGCATGACTATAAATTAGCTGAAGTTGTACACTCATTTGTATGTATGCTATTGCGACCAATCCTAATAATAGGATTATGGTTAATCCAAGGGCCACATGCCTGGAAAAGCACTGTACTCACTCAAACATGTTATGGCACACTGTCATGTGCTGTTTACCTAAGGAGAACTACATAAAGGTAATAACATATTACATTTCAGCATCTGTCAGGCTGCTGCCTAATGATGGCCTGCTGCGACATACACACAAGCAAGACTGTAGCATTATCAATTACCTCTGCTGAGATGTGAAAAGTGTCCCCACCCCTATATTCCTATGCCACACAAACACAATGTGTGAGAGATGTTACTATATTGCAAACCTTGATTCCATGCTGTCTCACACACCAGTCAGTACATGTGACAATAAGCAGTTTGCAAACATGCACACCTTACCACATACTCCACCCACACCCACATCACAAACACCTGCATGTGTGGAGCTCCTTACCAGACACATACACAAACGCACACCTCAGAAACCCAATTGCAAGCTCACTACACATAATCGTACATCTGCAGAACACAGTGCACCACTGTTTCAACAGTCAAACACCTGAGGCAAAACACAAACTTAAACCTAGTATTCACAGATGATTACATCATAAGACACATTGATTTCCCTCTCAACAGGCTACATATAGGATACGCCATACCATGCATGCAGGTCTGTAAACATCAGGTAATGTTATAACGACTTCATAGGTCCTACTGGTATGTACAACTTGAGACCTACCTCAATGGACTGTATGCAGACACAACTGAGCTTACACACACCGTCTCTCCAGCGGGTATGCTCAAACTTCAGCTACATTTGACCTTCTCCTAGGATGATGGCTCAATATAGACAGAAAATGACTGAAGTCAATAATTTCATGTGGTGTCATTGCAAAGGGATCCAGTACATGTCAGCCGGGGATGACTTGCTCAACAGACGTTGATGCTTTGCTAGAGATGGTATCCATCTGGCACCCCTGGGAGTTTGTATACTGGCCAAGGCTGCTGACATCCCCATAGTGCATCTTATAGGTGGTGTTCTCAAGGGAAAACTTTCCAATGAGTAAACGCCATCTTCAAACAACATCACAGTTATATTACTACATGCTAGGAATGCCAGCACTACACACCACTCACTGTAAGGTTTCCCCACCTTGGAAGATGCAGACATTTGCGCAGTCACATACACATGGTTTAAGGCTGTGGACACCACCATGGCCATACCAGGCTACACGACCTTCCACATGTTCAGACCTCAAAGTGAAAGTGCGTCAGGTAATGCAGGTGGTGTATCCATATTTTTTAAAAATAGATACACATCCAGATTGGTTAAACAGTATGATTCCCTGGAGACACTGCAGGTGCTATTCACTGCTGGTAGGGCACCTAATCAAGCCCTGCCAGCTACAAGAGCAACTCCATGAAACAGGACACCTGCTGTGCTTATTTGAATCTACTTGTGTCTATCAAGATATGTCACAACACCATGGTGTGGGGTGAATTTCACTAATCACCAGTTGTGTTGGTTACTCATGCTCAAATTCACTTGCCCAAAGGTTAGTCCATGGCCTTAACTACAATGCCCTGAACCAGTGGAGTGACATCCACACAAGGGGAACCGACGTACTACATCAGGTGCTTACCAATACGTGTGATCACTGTAGCACCTCCACTGTGTGGTCCTCCCTGGTGAGATCTGACCACAAATCTGTATCCTTAAAAGTAAGATTCACACCTGAACCCCCCCCCCCCCCCCATCGCTTGCAGCAAATAAGTAATACATTTCAACAAAGCAAATTATAACCTCCTATGGGATGGTACAAAAAGCTTGACTGCACCTCCCCCCTTAGATGGGGCAGGCAACTATGCCAAGCTCTACACCAACCCTTTATGCAAGCACCTGTACAACTGCATAGACTCGGCTGCACCTGACAGGAGGAAAACAAGCTCCTCATGGCACAGCAAACTGAGAGCGGTCATAAATCCCCCAGTCATGTCAATCTCTTACAAGAGGGTCGTCATGAACAAATGCTTGTTGACATACTCATGGCTGTAAATCCCATTCAAATGTGTATGTAGTATCATTTCCGTCTGTAACACCAATGTTCCTGGTAAGTGGCACATCAGTAGCAACACCTGATTTACATACTTATGGGCGATAGACCTGGGCACAAAGGCCTGGCCACACATGCTTACACCTATTTTACCATAGATCACCATGTCTCCCCAGTGGTAAGATGGGAAGTATATCATGTTCATGTCATCACTGAGGGCACTGTCACCCAATAATGACATAGTTATAACCTCTGTGTACTCTTCCCTCAGCATGACAATACTTGTGTGCAATGGCCATTTTGTCATGCACCTTTCCAAGCACCAGTGGCAACTGCACACAACACAACACAAATGTTCCTCACAAGGGAACTTTAACTCCCCAGTACCTGTCCTATGGGGATCATTTGAAATAACTGCCACTGTAGCTTGTGTCATAAAGACTACTCAGACGTAATCTCTGCATTGCATACAGGACAATGCCTGACCCTGCTGTATTGGAAATGCTGCATATATGTATGTGGAAAGTACATAGGTTAATGTCCTTTACAGTGAGTAATCCATGTGACATTACTAATACATGCCTGTGGGGGAGATATGTCTACCAGTCTTTAAAAAACCTCTGAAACAGACTCCCACCTAACAGCAAACAGTGCACCTCATTGTCGCTCTTCAGATGCAGTCTGTATGACTGCCTGGATGATCGTCATTTCATTACAGGGCTTCTGCCTGTGGCCTTCGTGGACAGGGCCAATATGTTCTGATCATTTAAATAAGGGTAAGATCTTGACTAGGATTTTAAGGGACCCAAGGTCATTAGGCTACTAAAGTCCAATGATCCCATGATCACATACGCTGATGTAAAATGGTCTTAACATCCATACACACAAACCTGGCTACAGCGACAATAGTATCACTACCAATTAATGTTTTCAGAACACTGCACAGGGCACACACTCCAAGTTGGCTACTATTAGACTAGAACGCCTACCTATCTAATGGTACACATTACAGATCACAGTACTTAATGCACATGCCACAGCTCAAGTCTGCTATTAACATCTCTTTAGGTAATATTATGCTAGATAACATCATCAGGCCTTGATGTGGTCAGGAATTTGGAAGCCCACGTCACCTGCTACAAACAAAAAACTGCAAAACCCTAGCTCCATCTAAGTGTAGTGATCATATTTATTCTGCATAGAAGACACACACACACACACACACACACACACACACACACACACACACACACCCACCAAGTGGACGGGAGTGAGATTAGAACCCTTACCTATCTAGTCTCACACACTACAGATCACAGTATTTATCGCACTTGCCACAGCTGAAGTCTGACATTAGAATGGCAGTTGGTAGTCTTAAGGTATATGACATCAGTAAGCCTTGTAAAAGGCAGGAACCTGGAGGTCATCACCTGCAAGGGCCAAAAAGTGCAAACCATTTCAGTTTGGTAGTCAGTATGGAATTCCTATTTATTTTGCAGGGAGATGCGTACACACACACAAACACACACCCACCCACCCAAGTGGACAGGAGTGAGATTAGAACCCTACCTATCTAGTCTTACACACTACAGATCACAGTATTTATCGCACGTGCCAATGCTGATGTCTGTTTTATACATGAATGCAGGTGACTACTTGCGGAGTACATAAAATAGGCTTGTGTTAAACAGCATGGGTGGCCTGCAGAGTGACACTGCTTCTCACTCTTCTCTGCATCTAGTAGCCTAGCTGTCAGGCAACTGTTTTTTATCCTAGCTATGTGGCTACAGTACCCATTTTGGCCATATGTGTTTGTATTTGGATGGCCAAGCTTGTGGGCAAAATCAATGTGCCCTGTTAATGCATGCATGCATACACAACATGATACATAACACCACCTGTTCACCTGCTGGTGTATGTGTGTTGAAATCCAGCAGACACAGGGGGCTGTAAGTGCATTACTGTTCAGCCCTTACTTTTGGTCTTTTGAGCAACATTATATATGTGTCATAGTGCAGCTTTAATCACCATTACCAGGGTATGTAGAACAATACAGACATATACACACATATAAATATATATTTTTTTCTATTACAGGGACTTGTATATAAATGGAGGTGTGTGTGTGTGTGTGTGTGTGTGTGTGTGTGTGTGTGTGTGTGTATGATATATGTGGAAAGAGACAGGAATGTATGTGTTTGCATATAAATGTGTGTGTGTGTATGTGTATATATATATATATATATATATATATATATATATATATATATATATATATATATATATATATATATATATATATATATATATATATATATATATACACACACACACACACACACACGGTTCTACTTCATAACACTGAAATTTCCTAATGCTGAATTTCATAACATTGAGACCATAAAATTGAAAAATCAAAACACTGAAAATCCAAAACATTGAAAACTCAGAACACCGAAAGTGTGCTTCATAACATTGAAAACTGCACTGCACAAGTAAATAAGATCCCCTCCACCTACACCACCACCTAACTAGCAAATACACTTTCTACTACGTTTTTGCAGGGGGGCACACACACCCAACAACCCCCGCAAATTAAATATACCAACTCCAAGATCGCACTAAAGTGGAAAAAAGTTAAGTTCCTAATCTCAGGCGATCTTGGAGTTGGTATATTTAATTTACTGGAGTACGGGGGACAGAGACCCCCAATATGGGGGTGTGCAGGGGGTCTTGTTCCCCTGCAGAAATATAGTAAAAAGTGTGTTTGTTAGGTGTTCTTATAGGTGGAGAAGATGCTCTTTATATATGCTTTGTAGTTTTCAATGTTATGAAGCAAACTTTAAATGTTTTGGGTTTTTGATGTTATGTTATGTTATTAAATTCAATGGTATGAAATTTCAGTGTTATGAAGTAGACCCATATATACATATATATGTATTTATGGGTCTACTGTGTTTCAACGAAAACACACATTATAGAAACTCAAATCGCAGACATGAAAATGCCAAAAGTTGAACGAAACTTCACTCTATTGAAGCTCACTTCTCCAAACTCAAATCACCACTTCCGGACTGGTACTGAAGAATAGATGCAGTGCTTTTCTTTATTTGTTTAAAGAGTTACCAGGACTGTATGTTATACAGCAGTCGGAGCTTCTTAGTGTAGATCGCTGTACAGTGTGGATAAGGAAATTTATCCTTTCCCCACTGTAATGCGATCTCGGAGTTGGTATATATATATATATATATATATATATATATATATATATATAAAATCTGCAGGGGGTGTGGAGGGGCTTGCCCCCCCTGCAAAAATGTGTGTAAAGGTTAGCTTTGTTTGTTTTTGTGTTTTAGAGAAGTGAGCTTCAACAGAGTGAAGTCTCGTTCAACTGCACTTTCAGCAGTTTGGTGTCCGCAATTTGAGTTTTGGTAATGTATGTAGAACCATATTTATATATACATATAGAAATAGAGAATATATCTATAGGGATATAGAAATAGTGACAGACAGATATGTATACATATGTGGAGGTATCTGTAGACATATCTATATATAAGAAGTCATTTTGAGTGGGGAGCAACTGAATTGGGGTCTGCTTAACTAAGTGTATTAGCATGCCCAGTGGGATTTCCACTAGTTATAACCTGAATCCAGCCCACACCTACCTGTACTCCAGTCTGGGATTTGTGTGTTACTGTTTCTGTAGTGCTGCATGTCACTGACATTGGCTACGACCCTTTTTACAGTTGTGTGATATAGTTGGTATGTGACAGATGTTAATATTACACCACACACTGACAGTTTGTAAAACACAAAGTAATAATACCTCACATCCAAAATAAGTGGGTACTTCTAGATTAGAATCATGAACGCCATCACACAAGTTAATTACCCTAGTCCCTTTGAGCCACACAAGCTGCTTGACAGACAGGGATCATTCATCACACAATCAACTGTATAAATATGTACACTGTTATTCCTGCATTAAGTAAGATATACAACCTATGTTACTGTCCTGAGACTGCCTGGAATGCAGACATACGATTGAAGAGTTTCTGCTACAGCAGTTACAAGGGAACACTGCTTTGTTGGGGGTGGTGGAACACCACCACATGTTCTGCTGGGATACACAATTGTCTGACTATCATGTCACCCCACTAACATCTCCCTTGACTGATGTACCAGTAATCTGTTGCAGTAGGTCTGCATGAATATTCCATGCATGAAGCCTAGTAAACGGTAATGGAAAAATGATAGTGGAATGGGTAATCTGTAGTCCCATGTGGATGTTATTTCTGTCCAAGTAGCCCACTATATTTACTTGCATAATGTGGCAGATCCATACATATAATGCCATATCATAATCTTTACAAGTATTGTGTAGGTTATGGACTTACCTTGCAAATGCAGCAGTTGACACAACTGTAGTTCAGGGCTGACTATCAGATGCAAGCAGTACACAGCCAATACATGGGTAGGTACAGGATGCATGAGCTGCCTGCCATCATTTTTAATTTCTGTATGTGAGTAGGAGTAAAGTGAATGTGCTATGCGTTGCCTCCTACCCAAAGGCAAGGCACACTGAGCACTTCTATGTCTGCCAACAGGGGCATCAGGAAGAGGGTTCCCCCTCCGAGTCCTCCTGTGACTGTGATGACCTAGGCACTGATGGGGGAGGGGGGCTGTGTATCCCTTTTGTTTGCTGATCTTGCTGCAACTGTTTCCGCAGGATCTTATTGTGTAGCACAGCACATACTAATGAATATCTGTGCACATGTGGCTGAAGAGTACTGCAGGACTTCACCACATATATCAAGGCACCGGAACAGTGACTTCAGAAGCCCAAACACGTGCTCTATGATGTTCCTAGTTTGTGCGTGTACCTCATGATGGTGTTCTTCTGTGGGTGTGTGCATTTCTGATGGGTGTCATCATCCACAGTTCCAGGGCACAGCCAGCTTCCTCCAGTAAATGGCTGTGTGGGATGTCCCCCTAGCAAACATCTGGTACAGTTGTGATGTGTGCCAGATATGGGAGACATGATAACTACCAGAGCTGCCAGCATATCAGAATAATCCCCTGGGCACTGCACATGACTTGGCAGTTGATGGAGGGGGTACCCCTTGTGATTAACGTGGATTCTACCCTGCTCGCTGGGTGGTTCCCTGATGTGCACATGAGTGCAGTCTATGGCACCCAGTACTAAAGGGTAGTGTGCTACACAGCAGAAGTGTTGCATATTGCCTTTCTTTACCTCAGGGGAGAGGGGAAAAAATGTGTGTTCACTGGCATGTGGTAGCATAACATCCATGAACTGGTGGAGTATCCTGGATGCAGATGCCTGTGACACCCCCATCATGTCCCCAGCTTGTCTTTGAAAAGTACCTCTAGCTAGTATCCTAAGGGCTAAACATGCCTTTGTTTACTCTGGGAAGGGTTCCCCTCTGCTGGCTCTGAGTTGAGGGTGGAAGAGCTCAGTGAGTTCTTGTAATATGTCCCTGTCCATCCTGTAGCTCTCTACATTCTCCAGCTCATGTAGCTCCTGGAAGGTTACCCTTGGCCTGAACACTCTTCTCCTTCTCAGCCCAGGCCTACTTTCAGCAGCACCAGCAGCACTGACTTCAGCATCTAGCACATACAGATGTATCAGACCTGCAGCAGCGCCTAGCATTATCTCGGTTAAAATTTACAAGTCTGTACTCCAAAGGTCTGGAGTACTGGATAAAAATCAGAATGTAGGGCGTATGCATACTTTTATACAGGTCTGCTGTAGGTCCACCCTGTGTGACTGGCTAATTATTATGCATTTCACCTGCCTAGATTGTAATTAACATAATTTAATGGCCCTACTTTATTGTGCAACATGGCGGTATGAGCCGTGCAGCACAGCTTATACACACTAGTAAATAGTCATTGAACATATCTGCTTTCCATTCATTGCTGCCTACGTCATCACTGTCATGTGGGTAGTGTGCAACACGAACACGTTAAGCTATGCTCTGCGCCACTCAGTATAGCTTATACAAAAGTAAAAAAAAATCAATAACTGAATATATCCAGTTTTAATTACTTGCTGCATAAGTCATCACTGTGACCTGGGTGGTCTTTCCACACGAACATGCTCAGCTATGCGGTGCGCAGTGGTAATTAAACATCCTAAAAGTGGCTGGACACCCCTCTCCCCACTGGCATCCATATCCAGTGGAAATAACATGGTGTGAGAGCCTACATGAAGTGGATATGTGGACACATACACTCCTTTTTGCTATTCAGGACATCCACCTCATCTGCATACATACCCATGCTGACAGCCTGGAAACTACACGGTTCATAGACATATGACCTGAGCAACAGCACCACTGCACCACTGTAAGGACCCGATGCAGCCTCCTATAATACATTTCTGACAAGTATCATAAAAAAGAAGTTACGTATTCACCAAAACATTCCATGTTTGTAGTCCATCTCGCCCTTCATCTTACATATGGGTTTGGAGCCGATCCTCAGCTCAGATTCAGCCAATTACAAAGCTCAAAGTCTCTCAGTTGGCTTGTGGCAAGGTAGGTATCCCACAGTGCACTAGTATGAATCCCCAGATCTTGTTTGCTGCTGTCTAAAAAAGTGATATAAAGTATTTCCACAAGGAACAAAGATGAAAGGTCTCCACCCTACAGAAGATAAATACTATCTTGTCTTCAGATCCTCCAAGGATACATGGATGAGGGTAGGTGGGTGGGTTAGTAAGAATGAAGGGCGGGATGGACTACAAACATGGAATGTTATGGTGAGTACATAAATTCTTTATGTTCTGTAGTCCTATCTCGCCTTCATTCTTACATATGGGACAGAGTCCCTAGCACCTGTTTCTCGGGTGGCTCACGGAAATATACTACTAAGAACCGTAGAACCAAAGGAGGCTCTACCCCTTGAGGCCAAATCCAATTTGTAATGAGTAATAAAGGTATGAGGGGTAGCCCAAGTTGCTGCTGCACATATACTGTCAATTGGGACTCTGGCTTGAAAGGCAGCAGATGTGGATATGAATCAGGTAGAATGAGCCTTAATTTTAAACAGAAGTTCTTTGCCATAGGAAGAGTAGATAAATGAAATCCAATTTGAAATCCAATTTGATAATGTTATCTTGGAGACTGGCATACCTTTTCTTGTCTCAGAAAAAGATATGAACTATTGGTCTGATCTTCTAAGCTCCTCGGTTCTATGTAGATAGAAGCTTAACTGTGAACATCAAGCTGATGAAACTTCTATTCTGCACTGTTTGAATGATTAGGAAAAAAGACTGGCAGTTCAATAGTTTGATTCATATTAGATTGACAGCAAACCTTGGGGATGAAGGACGGATTTGTACGAAGGGTAACTCTGTCGCTATGAAAGATCAAGTAAGGACGCTTGACTGACAGTGCTTGTAACTCTGACACTCTTCTGGTGGATGTAATGGCTAGTAGAAAAATGGTCTTCCATGAAAGGAACTTTAATTCACAAGTATGTGCAGGTTCAAAAGGTGGGGAAGTAAGTTTGGAGAGAACAAAATTTAGATCCCAAGGAGATACAGGTTTCTGAAAGGGAGGTCTCAGCAAAGTAGTGCCTTTTAGAAAGATTTACACAATCTGTGACCCATAAGATTAGGTTCATGTTGTCCCAAATGAAAACTGGAGATTGCTGCCAATTGAACTTTGATTGTAGCAACAGCTGATCCTTGATGAAAAAGTTCAGTTAGGAATTCTAACACCAAAGGAATGGAGGCTGTGTAAGGATCTAAGTTTTTTTCTTTTGCCCAGATAGAAAATCGTTTCCATTTGTTAGTGTATAATTTTCTCGTAAAAGGCTTGTGGGAAGACGTGAGGATATGAGTAACTGCAGGTGAGAAATCATGAAGCCTGACTAGAGATGGAAGAAGAGCAGCCATGCTGAAGGTGTGGAGGAAGGGGTGGAAGGTGCATGACATGAGTGCCAGATGGTCTGGTATTGGATCCAGAGTCCATGGATCGTCCAGAAGGTGAGGACTGAGAAAGGGGAACCAAATCTGATGAGGCCACTAAGGAGTGACAAGAATCATTCTGCTTCCCAAGGTCTTTGCTTTCTGGACCACTTTCGATATCAGCAGAAAGGGAGGGAATGCATAAAGAAGTCCTGGGGGCCAACTGTGAACAAGTGCGTCTCTCGATGTCTCCCCCGAGGGGGGGGATAAGGGAGAAGTAGCTGCTGCATTTGGCATTGATTGGACTGGTAAACAAATCACAGCAAGGCTGTCCACATTTGTGGAAAATCTGTTCTGCGACTTTCTGATTCAGAGACCACTCGTGAGGCATCAAGATTGCCCTGCTGAGCTTGTTGGATATCACACTGGTTGTCCCCGGGATATGTGTTGCAAGTAGAAAGCGTTGGGAAAATATCGCCCACTGCCAAACACAAAGAGCCTCTCGACATAGGGGGTAGGATCTGGTTCCTCCTTGTTTGTTTATATACCATACCACAGACATATTGTCTGATTGGATTGCTATCAGCCCTAGAGGAAGAAAGTTGTGAAGTGCTAGCAACACTAGTAGCACTGCTCTCATCTCTATGACACTGATATGCAAGTGAGCCTCGTGATCTTGCCATGTGCCTTGGACAGTCCTGCCTAGATAATGCCCCCCCACCCTATCTGGGAGGCATCTGTGGTCACAGTAGCAACGGGTTGGCAAGGAATGAAAGGTGTTCCTATCATTAGCTGATCGGTCTGAATCCACCAACGAAGGTCCTTTTTGCAAGATTCTGTTATCAAAATAGGATGAGACAAAGGCAAATGTTGAAGAGACCACTGGGAAAAGAGTAGCCATTGAAGGATTCTCATATGTAGTCTGGCTAGTGGAACTAGAGTTATAGTAGAGGTCATGGTTCCTAAAAGTTTGGGCACTGTCTTGGCTTTGCTCTGTGTTGGGGAAGTAGACTGTATATCTGTTGTCTCAGATTTTGTATTCTGTCTGCAGGAAGATGAGCCACCATGGCGACCGTGTCAATTTCTGTGCCTATAAAAGTCACATATTGAGAGACTTTTCCCAATTTATTGTAATCCCTAGCTGAGTGCAGAGTTGGATGGTTGAATCCCTGGCTTATAGAAGTAGGTGCCTGGTGGTGGCAGTCAGGAGTCAGTCGTCCATGTACAGAAACACTTGGAATCCAAGACGTCTCAAGTGAGCTGTCACTACCACCATGCATTTGGTGAACACATTGGGGGCTGTGGTGAGACCAAAGGGCAGAGCACAAAATTGGTAATGACTGGCTCCCAGCCAGAAGTGCAAATGACTCCTCGATGCTCTGTCCATTTTTATGTGATAGTATGCATTTGGAGGTCTATGGAGCACATCCAATTGTCTTTCCCTAACAGAGGGCGTATAGACTGCAGTGCTACCATTCGGAACTTGGACTTCTTCACTGATTCGTTTAATTTGCTGAGATCCAAAATGGGCCTCCAGTCCCCTGTTTTTTTTGGCACTAAAAAGAATCTGGAGTAAGTTCTGAATCCTATCTGGTCTGCAGGGATGGTTTGGATGACTCTCTTTTGAAGCAACTTTTGAACTTCTATAGTTGTTTCATCCCTGTGATTAGGTGGAACATCTGGGATTTTCTTAGTGATATGAGGTGGAAAAGAGAAGGGTATGGAGTATCCTCTGGGAATTATTTTTTGTACCCACTTCTCTTGGGTGATGTTGTGCCAGGCTTCTGGATACAAAGATAAGCAACCCCCGACTGGCTCCAGAGAAGCACAGCCGGGCCCCACTTCTGGAGCACCGATAGGGACGTCCACAAAAGGAATCGCGGCCACCCTGGTTTTGTGCCCCCCCCCCCCCCCTGCCCCCAGGGTGATGTCTACCATTACTTCCTCCTCTGCCTCTGAAGGAGGAATCAACCTGTGCATCCAGGAAAAATCTCTGAGATTTCTTGAAGCACATTTTCCCGCCTCTCTGACACTTAGGGTATGGTCTAGAAGGGACAGAAACATGTACTCCCACGGCAGAGACAGTTTTCCCTTCCTGCTCGCACCTGGTGAGTGTATCTTTTATTTTTGGCCCAAAGAGAGAGGAACCGTCAAAGGGGGTATTGCTAAAAGTAGATTTGAAGGGCTCCACAAAGTTACATAAACACATCCAGGAGTGTCTCCTAAGGGAAACTCCTGAACCCGCTGCCCTACTCGCTCCATCTGCTGCATAGGATATCAGCCTCATGGAGGAGTTAACAATGGAGTTCTCAGAGACTCCTTCAGCTAATGTACCTTGGAGAGTATCTCCTAGCTAGTTTAGGAGATCTCTTTGAAGCCTAGTAAAATGGGTGAGGTAATTCAGCGATCTGAGTATAAATGCTGCTGAAGAGAAGATACGCTTCTCGTATCTATCCATCGTTCAGGACTCCTTTTTCAGTGGATGGACAGATGAAGTCTCCGCTACTTCCTTCTTTGTGGCTGCTACCACCACCATAGCATCTACAGGCACACCTTTAGTCAAAAAGTCTTTCTCGTTGGGGGCTGAAAGAAATTTGTTCGGCCTTCTGGGGACTAGTTTCACGACATCAGGAGTTTCCCACACCTTTCGTCTAACTAGGTCCAAGAGCTCAAAGAAAGGTGGAGACACCCATGAGGCTGAAGGTTGAGACCCGAAAGCCTTTAGGTACACTGACTCCTCATCAGAAGGGGTGACAGTGGGCCAGCCGCCTCTCTGTTTCAGGATATCTACAAAAAAGATATCATCAGAGGACAACCTAGGGGACCCTTCTGACTCCTTGAGGTCAGAGGTGATGGACTCATCAGGGGAGTCTACATGCTTCCTCTTGCAAGTTCTCTTCCGAGGGAGCTCCTCAGAAAAGTATTCTGGGAAGGTCTCGGAAGACTGGGGGTCACCCAACGGGGGCTCCTGAGGCTGCGGGTCTCCGCTGCCAAGAGAGAGATGGTGCTGAGACAGAGGTCGGAGCTTGAGGGGGAAGACCATCGGTACCCTTGTGCGGAGCTGAAGACCTAGACAGCATGCTCATCATCTCGAATGCAGATCTCTCTGGCTCCAAGGACAGTCCCGGTTGCGAGGAAGCAGAAGTAGCCTTCGCCTCCAAAGCGAGACAGATGTATGATACGAGCTCAGCCTAGCCGACGCATCGAGAGGTAGGCTCGGAACCAAAGAAGTTCGGGTCCAAGCATCCCTGTCGGGGCCGACTGGTGAGCTTCGGCTCCTAGACACCAAAGATGGCGCCGAAGGTGTCAGAGTGGAACTCGGCTCCGAGACAGACACGAGAGGTGCTCGAACCAAAGGTTCCACAGCAAGTGGCACAGATAGCTCTGGCTCCGAAGGACCAACATGGCTTGGAGGAGGAACAGCAACAGGGAGTATGGTCTTAGATGGCTCCGGAACCGATTGGGTCGGAGCCGGCAACAAATTAGCTAGCGCCAACGACTTCAAGAGTCTAAGCACTACTCTCTCTACAGCCTCTTCAGAAAGACTCTTGGAGGATCTGGAAGATGAGGTAGGTGACCTAGATCTCTGCAAAATGAGAGATCTGAGAGTTGGGGAGACCAGCAATAATTATCTAGACGAGCTCCGAGGTAAATGTTCAGTAGTCAGCTCCGAAAATTTTGGGGCTGACACTGGATTGTCAATATAGATAACCTCGACCAGCTCAGAGGACAGTGGAGGCAAAGAGGTATGTTTTTCCAATTTTGAGATTTTCTGAGGAGGTCCAGATAAAATAGTCGGTATAGGAGAATGACTCTTGGCCGACTTGACCTTCTCTGTTTTTGAAGGAGGAGATCTGGAATGCGAAGATGAAGAGCTGGCTAAATCCTCCTCAAAGGAAGGCTTAAGTAGACCTTTCAGGATCAATTTGTTCTTCCTTTCCTGAAGAACTCGAGAATTGAAGGAGTGACAGAAAGAACATGTTTCCTGAAGATGTATGGCACCGAGACAGTAAACACAATTACTATGTCCGTCAGTTATTGACATTTTTTGAGAGCATTTGAGACACTTTTTAAAACCAGAAGGTTTATGATCCTTAGACTCCTTAGACATGTTTACACTAACACAAACACGAGGGAAAAGCAGAAAGAGAGGACAAGGTCCTCTAACTAAAATGGGCCTAGCCCTGCAAGAATCACTGCACACAAGGAAAAAAATAACAGAGGACTAGGTCCTCTAACTTAAACAGGCCTAGCCCTGCTCAAGAACAACACACAAAGACGAGCAAAAAACAGAGGACTAGGTCCTTTAACTTAAACGGGCCTAGCCCTGCTGAGTAAACAACACCAGAAAAGGTTAATAGAGGACTAGGTCCTCTAACTTTACGGACCTAGCCGTAAACAGAGAAGAAGCTACCAAAAATTGCAAAAATTTAACAACACGCTAACTACTAGCTAATAAGAATTAATAAAAGACACTGCACACAGCTATCAATTATAGTACTATTCTAGTGAAAAATACAATATTAGACTAGGTCCTAACCCAAATACTGACCTGTGCTAATATATGTAAATATAGCAAAAAACTAGCACACAAGAAAGGGATACCACTCAGGGAACAAAAAGGGCCTGCGGAAGCAACGGCCAACAAGTTTTCAGTAACAACTTCACAAATTTTGAAAAACACACTATTTTCTGTCTATAATAACTACTACTAAGCTATATAAACTAAGCTAATACTGTTATGACAAAAATATCACTATGAACAATAATAATGAAGAAAAATCCAACTTAGCCACAGCCAAGAAAGACAGCACTTCTGAATTCGCAGACGCGGCAAATGAGATCTAGGGATTCTTACTAGTGCACTATGGGATACCTACCTTGCCACGAGCCAACTGAGAGACTTTGAGCTTTGTAATCGACCGAGTCGGAGCCGAGGATCGGCTCCGAACCCATATGTAAGAATGAAGGCCAGATAGGACTACAGAGCATTGCCTTTTTTTCCTATTTTTTCTTTTTAATTTTCAATTAAGCATGGTTGCACACTGCAGCACATAGACTAAACATGCCGAAATTATTAAAAAAAAATTATTTATTTTTACATATTCCCTTCCTTTTTCAGACATCCACAATGTACATTTTGAACATATATGTATGTGTTCTAACATTTACTGGGGAGTTATGTCCGTATTTCTGATGTTTAACATCCCCTTCTGTCCATGTAGACTTCAGTATGCGGAAAAGTTCCATGTACACTATGGACACTGTGTCTACACAGATGCCTTTCTGTTTGATCACTCCACCTGGGTCATTTGCATAAGATTCACCTGCTTATTAGGTAATATGCATTATATGGAACTTTCCTTGTTTGCATGTGCTTGCATGCCTCTAAGTGGCGCTTACTGAAGCTAAAATGTTTGCGCTTGTGCATACGCCAAAATAAAAATCATGTAGGCTTTACTGAATTCCCCCTGTGATTTTCTGCTGTACCACAGAAACTGGAAGGAGCAGACTGTATTAATTTTATGAAACCACAAATAAACAAATGGACTAGTAGTCCACAGCAGGAGTTGCTAATGGAAAAGGCACATCATGTGTATGTTCCAAACCTGGCTATGGAATGTAACCCAGACGTTTAATAGTAAAGATGCAATCCTACCAGCAGAAAGAGTTGATCTAACAAAACTGTGGAAAAAGGACAAAGTACTAAAAGTGAGAGACAGTATAGTATTTGTGGAAAATGATTACTCACTGTAAACTAGGCAGAAGAAGAGTACATTTATTCCAGCAATCAGGGAATGTTGAAAAGCATGTATGAGATTTAAGCTGCTATATCCAGCTATTTTTAGAATATTTCTTTTTTCTGGAGAGTCAAAATCATTCTTCGATGCAGAATATGCTAAGGAGGAAATACAAATGTTTGTCCAACAAAAAGTGACTTATCAAACAGAAAAAGATTCTGCTTCTTACTCTTATGATAATAAAGCCCAGAGGCAGACTTTGCCAGTCACATACCTGTTCCAATGTTCCAAAGAAAAATGCTTGAGAGGCAGAGAAAATGCACAAGACTTGATTAGAAGAACCAGGAGTACATTGGAAATGAACCAGCAACTGGATTTGGGAGATGGAGATCAACAGGAAGAAAACCAGCAACTTGGAAACTGATGAATAAATGTGGGATTACAAAGCATTAATTACATTTGTGAAGTATGACAGAACAAGAAAACCTGGAAATATTGGACTTTTCTAACTTTGTTAAACTTGTAGGGGACTCCAAAGCATATGCCCTACTTCATGTCATTAATGTCTGGAAAACATTTGGGAGATGGAAAAAGTTAGCTAAGTAAGACAAAAGTTTATTAACAGGATTTTTATGATATATGGCATTAATCGCATGCTATAAAGTAAATCTTTTTCACTTGATTTTGCGCATAAAGGGGGTACTAACTAAACTAAACAGGTTCACCTATTCTTTTTCTTATTTCCTTATTTTTGTTCAGTTTTAAGAAATGTAGGCACTACAATGTAAAAGAAGAAAACCTGGACAAAACAGCATAAGTAAAATTCATACGACTTTTCTCATTTTTGCATGAGGCAATGACTAGATTCAGGTCTGTGCCTTGATTTAATACGTTTTAAGTAGAAGCAAATAAATAAAAGAACGCTTAATATAATGAATATTGAATACTGTTTTCCTCTAGCAGATAAATGTTTACATTGCAATATGTGTAGTGGAATGCAAATGTGTATCTGGTCCTCATGTTTCTATGGAGACAATCTGATAAGGGTTAATAAAAACAGAATGCTTCTTTATTTCAATGGCTAGGAGATAGAAATTTCTGAAAGCATTCAAGTTTTTCATTTGGGAGAGAAAAAAAAGATAAAGACAAAATACAGACAGCACTTAGTGAAAGCAGAACCATAGGCTGTATCATGCATCCTGGCATGAATAACCTTCATTACAGGTTAATTCAAGCCTATGAAAGTGCCTATAAATCTAGGACAACTTTTCCTGTTAAGAGGGATAAACTTATTTATTTAAATATGTACACAGCTTTGTGCATTAGTATTAGGTTAATAGGTTTTGGGGTGTTCTAGTGGTGCAATTCTGCTTTTTTTGTTTGAGCGTACTCATTGCAACAACTTTTGTAAGATGTAAACAGGTAAGGTAAGGTAAACAGCTTAACTATTATACCAACCTCCCACCCTTGTGACATGGATTCAAATGGATATGTCAAGAAACAACTGTACAAAAGATCATACTGCCAAAGATTAGTGTATGCAAGTAAAACAAATGCTAATACTACAAATTAAAAGAAAATGGTTATACATAACAGGTGGAAATAATAACTTCTTAACATAATGACACCTTCCATATTACCTCTAAATCTGAATGGTCTCACAGACATACTCAAAAAAGAAACAGCAGTGAATTATATTAAAAAATGCACAGTACAAATAGCTATACTACAGAACACATATATGGAAAGAATTGAGCATGTGAATTTGATAAAGCAAAGATTTAAAGATGGTTATTCGTTGGAATACCTAGAACAAAGAAAAAGGGAAGCACTTTTATTAATTATGAGAGGCGCTCCAATCATGATAGAAGAGGAAAATAAGATAAAAATGTGGATTTGTAGTAATAAGGGGATACTGGCAAGGGACGATGATTACTCTTGCATGTACTTTTTAAAATAAGAAGAAGAAAATAGGAGAGATAAGAATATTTATTATAGGGAATTATTTATAGGGATTTGCAATATTTGGAATTGAATAGGGAAAATATAAAAAGAAGGAAAGAAAAAGGAAGAAAAGAGAAAAATTTTGAAAAGATTTTCTTTTGAAATATTTTGCAAGGAATTAAATTCAATAGTTTTCATTTGTTAGGGCACTATTAAGGTACAAAATAAATAAATATACACAAAAAAGAAATAATTTAGACAAAACATGAATTTCACAGGAACACATTTATTTATCATTTTTAATTGATCAATAATATATTTCAGATAATGTAAAGAAATAACTAAAAAGAAAAAAAAAAAAAAATGAAATAAAAAAAATGAAAACAATAAAAAATCATCTATTTTTTAAAAAAAAAAAAGTAGGAATTATATTAAGATTATTATTTCTTATTAAAGAAGATTCAAATTTCTTTCTAAAATGAAAAACATACATAAAAGTGGGATAAAAAAAAATAAAAATTAAAAATAAAAGATGAAAAAAAAAAAAAGACAAAGAGTTAAATAGAAACACAACAGGTTATAAATGGACTGACAAATTATTGCAGAGGGAGAGAAGAAGAGAAGAACAAGAAGATAGCTAAAAGAGAGCTAAATAAAAAAAATGGTTTTTGCATGGAAAAAATGTTGCTATTGTTATTTTGAAACTTTCAACTTTGATTTTGATAAAAAAAAAACACAAACTTTTAGCAAAAAAAGCTTAGCCAAATAAACAGGAAAAATAAGTCAAGCTTAGAATAACCAAAGTACTGAAAAAGAGAGAGTGTACAAAGACTGTTCAAACATAAATGTGAAAAAATAAAAAAAAAAAAAAAAAAAAAAATGAAGAAGAAAAAAAAAAATGAAATGAAAATGTTTAAATGTCAAAATTAATAAAAAGTTTGGAGGGAGATAAACTAAAAAAAATAAATGGGAATGAGATAAAAAATATAAAATGTATGGAGGTGTGAGAGAAAAAAAATGGGAATAGATAAGATGTGGAAGAAGAGAGGGGAAGAAAGAGGTTGGAAAAGAGAGTGGTTAAAGAAGTGAGAAGCAAGGTTTAAAAACTTCATTTTGGTGGGCAAAAGGTAGTGTGGAAAGGCTGTAACATTTAAAGATGGTAAAGACCCATCAGATCTAGCTTCAAATAGGCCCATTTTGATTCTAAACCATGGCTATGAATGTTTATGTCAATTAAAGCTAAAATAATGGCAAAGGTGATACCAAAATTGATAGATATGGACAAATGTGGTTTTGTGGTGGGAAGGCAAACATTGACAACATTACTAGAACAATGATGATCCAGAGGGAAGCAGAATGTAAGAAAATACCACTTTTGTTGGTAGGTCTTGATGCATAAAAAGTATCTGACAGAGTACGCTGGGATTTTGAGTGGGGCAATGGAAGCTTTTGCATTCCCTGATAAAATTATAAGGTTGATTAGGAGGATACATGAGGGAACAAAGCCAAAAACTGAAGGGCGTGGAGGGGGGTTCTCTCTGATAAGTTCTGTTTGAGCAGAGGAACCAGGCAGGAGTGTCCTCTATCCCTTTATTTGCATCATTCTTAGAACCACTGGAAAAGAAAATAAGGAACTCAGAAATTCAAGGATACAATTGGTATGGTAGTCACATACAAAATGGTTCAGCAATATCCATATTTATGGTGACATGATAAAATGAAGTTCTTAGAAGTATGTATTAAAATATTCTGTTTTAGCAGCTATGGATAAGTGGGAAGAGAATAAACAGAAGATAATGCAAAAACTGAAAGCTCTGTTTTATGGATATGGATAGCAGGACACAAACAGTGAAAATGTTTTCAGTCTCCCTAGTTTTATACACAGGTCAGTCATATTTTTATCAGAGTGAGGTGAAGTTGTGGATAAAAATAAAGAATTTTATCTGAGAGGGGATATGGGCAAGAGCCAATGGGATAAGCTAATCCTTCCAACCAGAACAAGGTGGTTTGGGATTACCTGATTTGAATGGAGTGTTTCAGAGCTACACAGCTAAGGCTACTATACATAGCAAAAGCAGAAAACTATAACTCAAAGTGGTAAGGGATGATGATGAAACAGGGGGGAAGCTGAAGAAACAAGGAAAGACTGGGATTTGGATGCAGATCCTTAAGGAGAATATCAATAACCATACAGAGTATTATATTCGTAAAGTAGCAAAAAAGTATTCTAAGAACTAAGCCAAAATGGGAATGGAGAAAGGAGAATTTACAGATATGTATGACTGTAATTAGGGAGTACAGAGAATAGGCAAGGGGGCTGGAATTTACTGTTGAAAACTGGCAAAGGAACCAAGGTACTGGGAGCAAATACTAAGAGAGGGAAAGGTAACAGAATGGAAAGAGGCAACATTTAATTTAAACTGCAGGCTAGAGTTTGCCTTGCCTTTCAAGGTCTGATATCAGAGTACAGTCAAGGAGAAAAAATAGGGAGATAAGTGAAAAAACAGGACTGGTACAGTTTTTGGTAGAATCTAGAACTGAAGCTGCTGTTACAAAATGGATAATTAGTACAGCATATAAAATATTGCATAATAACTATAGAAATCAATCAGAGGAGGTTAGAGTCAGAAAGAATTGGGAAAGAGAGACTGAATAAGCAATTCACAAAGAAACAATTGAGCGATATACGTATGCCTCCCAAATATGTAGCAAAATCTAGAAGATTTAGGATCTTTGCTTGGAAGTTTTTGTATAGGTACTTTTCTATCCTAAGCAGACTCCAAAGGATTTTTCCTCAAGTAGACTGTAAATGTTGGAGGTACAATGAAGAAAGAGGCAATTAGAAAACTAGTTTGGGAATGTAATGAGTTGGCATACTTTCAAAACTCCCTGCAGATTACACTAACAGAAATACTGGATGAGTTACTGGTATAACTAAGTAAATGATTTTTTTAAGCCATGATACAGAATCAGAATTACCTAGACATAGTAAGGCCTTGCTGAGTTTAATTCTGATGACTACCAAAAAAGCAATTACTAGAAAATGGAAATCAAAGTCTAAACCAACTGTATTAGAAGCAGTGAATATAGTAACAGAGACAAAACAACTGGAAGTGTTATCTTTAGAAAAGGGTAGGAGTAAATTACATAGAAAATGAGAATTGTGGGAACAATACTAGCAGAATAATATTTTGGAGAAGGAATGAGGTTTATGGGAAGGCAGGAACAGAATGAGCTTTGTTAACGTTTGAATGACAATAACTGGAAAGTTTATATGTGACGTATAATGTTAGCAACTGAAAATATGTTAATATGGCTTGTTTACATTTATATAAATGTATGACTGCCTATGTCATAAACAATAATTTAATAAAGATGTTTATTGTTTAAAAAATAAATAAATAAATAAAAACTGATGGTTCATTAGCATTTTCCCCACTTAATTAACTCCTCATTAGCTAATAGATAACTTGAGAATCACCAATGCCAGTTAACTTTAACCATAACCCCTTGTCTGGATCACCAAAAAATAGTATCATAATAAGAGAACCATACTGATCACAGACAATATATATATATATATATATATATATATATATATATATGTGTGTGTGTGTGGGTCTGTGTGTGTGTGTGTATCTGTTCTACAAGCTAAGAGGTATGGCTATAACTGTAAAAATATTCAAGAAGAACATGTAAATATGTAAGTGATGTGGCACCATCAAAACTGTTACCTTAACTCATCCTTTGGAAACTTGATGTTTAGTCTTTTCTCTCCCTTTGGCATTAAGGACAGGAGTGCGGCAACTTTCATAATTAAATCGCTGTCTCTGTGAGAGGAATAAAATATTCTGCTTTAAATAAATTAATACATCAAGTAATTCAGCTCTTCACAATAGCATCAAAAGGATTTTTACAGTTCTGTGATTTAAAGAGAATACTCTCATAATGGTTATCCCAGATTTGCAAAAGTTTCCATTTACTTGCAACTTTTGGGCCATTACAAAAAATGTACACTCAGCCACACATACTTGCAACTAACAGTTTATGGGTATTCTCTTTGATTACGCTGCCTTGTTATCATCCCATATGGTACATGTTTTCCACTGACTGACAATAAATGCATACTTGACAGATGACAACAATGTAGGAAGAATAATAGGGCATGCCCAAAAACCAGGAGCTGTAAATCTGAATGACCAGCTAGATCTGATGATAAAATACTAATGTAAAAATATTAGTACAAAGAAGCTCTGACTTCATGAGTCAGGAAGCTTTCCCAAATCTTGAATCCCCCAGCTGATACAACTTCTTTAATCTACAAGACTATAAAATCATTTTAAGAAGAACGAGATATTAAAATATAACATGGACAAACTAACTTTCCATTCAGTAAGTGCTAAGCATCTGCATGCACTTCCGGGTCTCACTTCTAAAACTACATTATCAAAATAATTCTGTTTATAAAAACTTGATATGAGAATTAAAAATTAAAGTAAAATAAACTGGGCATAAAGAAGGGAATTACTGGTCATTGCGTGTCTTAGCTATCTTTATACTGAAAGACTAGACCAAATAAAAGTATGAACAAATATGCAAACTTATACAAAGAATGTTAAATCTTTGATCCCCACACAAAAAGTAAATAAAAACTGTAACATCAAGCAGAGCTGCAGCTGGTTTATCTGACATGCAGTGCTGCTCCCGATTTGGTGTCCCTCAACACAAATGAGGAGCAAAAAAGGAAAAAAAAAATGTCATGAAAAAGTCCCTTCTCAGAGGAAAAGCACCATGTCATGTGTGGTACATCCCCTTGAAATTTCACTTTTCCAATTTAGTGGTTCGGTAGTTACCATCTTCATCAGCGGCATCTCATCAGGTCATTATCTGAAATGGGATAAGAAGTCTAATGGACCTTTAGGCAGGCAAATTCAATTAACAAGAAAGTCAGTGACGCAACAGGTACCACACTCGCCTTTGCTTCTGGAAGACCAGAAGGATGTGGGTTCTATTCCCACTTCAGCTGCAGGACTGCTGACACTGCAGTGCAGCATAAGGGGGCTGCTGCACTCCTGAGTGTGCCATACACAGGATGAGATGTTAAACTGACATACCATCTGCTTATGTTGGTGGTAGTTAAGGTAGATGCAAAATATCCCGTAGCATCTAGATTGCCCCATCCATAAGGGACACAGACACTTCCCCAGGAGTGAATCTGTGATTTCCCATCCATTGATCCACAATGCATTTGAAGAGGGGTAGGGAAGGGCTCTGGTTAACGTAAATAAGAAGCCTGTTCCAAAGAAGGGGTAATCTTTGTGACACATATCTGTCTCTCCAGCCTGTTTTGTTTTAGTCACTAATTAGATTTAGATCTCTAGATCTGGTGACTCTTGTGCTGTTTGCCTTGTGGATGTGTAGCAGCTCCATCAGAGCTGGATTTGTTAGTACCTTGTAGGTTAGGCATAGGTCACCTCTTAATATTCAGTAGGAGACAGAGTGAAGGGATAGGGCTTTTAGTCTACCAACATAGGACATGTTGTTAACGCATTGTATTTTCTTTATAAGAAACCTCTAGGGTCATTTCAGCTGCCGTAAGTGCCCAATGAAGTACATGCCAAATGGTGCACTGTACTCGATTATTGGTCTAGTGAGGACTGAAGTACAGTCGGACTATAACCTTCCTTGGATCTGGATGCTTTACCTTTACTTATAAGCTGTGCCACATAGAACAGCTTCTTCACCATTGTGGAAAAAATGGTGGTCAAAGTTCAGGCTACTATCTGTGTACTTAGATCTCACACCTCTGAGTCTAATCTTAGGGGTGTGCTACTAATGTTGCAGTTTGTGGGGGGGGGGTCTAAGGTTTCTCAAAGGGTATAATAAAATAGTTTTTCACATTTAGTTTTAGGCCATGGCTCTGGCATAAGTTGATCCGTGAGGGGGGTGGGGCCTTCTTAGAATGTCTGACTGGATGCATCTTGTATTCCAGTTTAATTCAGCATTCTTCCCTGATAATACTGTGCTTAGACACTGTGTGACAGAAGAATGCCTAAGAAGCTGAAAATTACGATGCACAAAACAGTGGTGCAACCAGTACGTCTGTATGGCACAGAAATGGGCAGTGAAGACAGAGCAGTGGAGGATTCTAGAGGTGATGGGAATAAAATCCCTGAGATTAACAGTAGGATTCACACTGTGAGACAGACAGAAATTATGACATCAGAGCAGAAGCCAAACTAGCTCTAATGCACAGAAGGTCAAACAGAACAGATTACTGTGGCTTGAGCACATGTGCAGGAAAGCAAAAGATAATTTAGGAGAGACAGGAAGAATGGAAGAGGATTTCACACATGTTCTATTGACAAGTATATACTTGCGACAAGTATGCACTGGCCTGACCTGTTCTTTTGACAAGCAAGATGGAAGAACTGTCGAGACCCAAAGGAATGGTGGGAGACATTTAGGAAAGACCAAGAACAGCTCCTATTAGATTTACTAAAGTAAGAAAATACCTATTATATATCTAACATCTGTTACTACTTGGTTAGTCTGTGACTGGCTGAATCTCTTGGAGTAAAGTGACTGAGGTAAAAAGGTTGATTTCTAATGTGTCAAGGTACCAAAGCAGGCTTGATTCCTGGAGTTAGGGTAAGAATATATATGAAATATATGAACAAAGGACTAAGTGGCCAGAGAAAATATGTCAGCAATGGAGGCATTTTGAAGCAAACAATGAAGAGCGATGCTTCCAGTGGTCTCTGACCTAAGCATTTCCTAATAAGTGTTGAATCACCTTATAAAACCAACTGGAAACACTCTTGGAAAGGGTTTATTTAGTGACTATAAACCCTACCCTCCCCACAACAAAGGAAACAAACAGCCATTCTTTAAAATCTGAGCTCTCAGTTTATGTCCAGGTTGTGTGGCCTCTTTATACCTTGGTTTCTGCCCAGTGAAACCAGAGTAATGAATGGAACAGTTAAAGGTTTTCAGGAGGAAAAATGGGCTGGCCCTGATGAACACACAGACTTTCTGAATGACCTGACAAGTTCCTTACAAATAAGGCTCAGCAGTTCAAAGATCCTACAAGTCACGATGTTATCTATAAGAAAAAGAGATACAAGATACAAACTTGACAATAGATTGTCAAGTTCAAATGGGGAAAAAGCAAGCTTGTTAGTCAACTAGTTTAGATCAGATGGATGCAAGTGTTCTATAAAGGTGGTTAGTACCCCTTTAAATAACTGACAAACTGGTGCTGGGCCACAACAAAACCCTCCACAAGGTCATGATGGGCAGAAATAGCGGAAACACATACCTTGGTTATGGAATAACTGAGGCCTATAGCTGTATGATTTAAGTCTCAGTTATACCACATACACCCTGGCTGTGGAATAACTGAGGTCTAAATCATACAGATATACAAAAAGCACTGAAAGAGAAAAAAATACAGCTCTATTACTCCATGAAAGATATACAAGTCTATAATCTCCATTCCAATACTTATTTATTTTACATTTGTTTACCAGGAAAGTCTGACTGGGATAAGACCCATTTTCAATGGAAACCCAGGGAGAAAAGCTCCATATATAGAGATTATACAAAACTTATACAAGAAATTATGCAAAAAAATATACAAGACATACAGTACAATCATCTGATAAAATTTCTTATTGCAGTGTAGACACTGTAATGTCTCAAAGTAAGCTGAGG
Organism: Protopterus annectens; assembly: GCF_019279795.1. Taxonomy (NCBI): domain Eukaryota; kingdom Metazoa; phylum Chordata; order Ceratodontiformes; family Protopteridae; genus Protopterus; species Protopterus annectens. Next base: position 307,930,244 of record NC_056736.1, on the reverse strand, counting down.
AAGGGTTTGCAGGGGGGAAATTGGAAAGAAAAGATGAGGTTAGAAATGGACATGAGACAGCATAAATTATGAGGTGGTCAGGGAAGAAGAAAAATTATGACCAGAAACTATTGAAAGTAGTTAGCCTGGAGTAGTACAAGAGCAAAGCCAGGTGTCATTAAGATAATTTTTAAGAATATTTTTGAATTGGTTGGTATTTGTGTTGGTTCTGATGTTTTGAGGTAGGGAATTCCACCTTGCTGCTACATGATGAGAAAATAGGGAGTTCCCTGCCGTATTAGTGGAGTTGGACATTTGTAGTAGAGATTTATTTGTTGACCAAAGACATCAATTTGTGGTATGGGGCTACAGAATATTTAGAAAGGCAGGTTTTTTTTCAGGTTGATATACTAGTTTGTGTGCTAAGGTTAATTGGTTAGAGGATAGAAGTTGTGAGAGTTCTAATCAGGAGAGTTTTTTTAAGAAGTGACAGTGGTGGGTATGATGTGGGCAGAAAGTTGCAAATTTAGCTATTTTACTGTAGCATGTTTCAAGTTTAAATAAATCTGTCTTTTTAAAGTTGGTGAAAATTGGGGAAGCATACAGAAGTCTTAATAGAAGATGGGTTCTAGCAATTTCAACCATAGAGATGCTAGTTAGGTACGTATTTCTGTAAAGAGTACCCATGTTTTTACAAAATTTCTTAATTGTTTGTACAATCTATAACATGTTAAAATATTATAAATATATATATATATATATATATATATATATATATATATATATATACACACACACACACACACACACACACACACACACACACACACACACACACACATGACATATATAAGATGGTAAGTTAACTGAAGTGCAGCTGACACAAAACTATTAGTTCAACATGGCTACCTCCATTTCTTACAAAATAATCCCAAATTTAAATCTTCATTCATTCCAAATGGTACTAATGTTCTAATTCTAAGCATCAATATGGCTTCTTGCCTATATATAACCCTTCTAGTTATGCAGGTAAATCTAAAAATCCAAGGCCAAGGCTTTCATATTTTTATTAATTATTAAAAGTTTAATACCCATCATTACATCTCGTAACATCTGAAACTGGCAGTACTACTACAGAAGGTGTTAGTAAATTCCATGTTAAGAAGTTAAGTACAGAAAATAACCTCTGATATTTGTGGTAGCAAAGATTTAATTTTTACACTACAAGGATTGGTTTGAGGACAGAATTATTTGTGGGTAATCTCAGATGCTTTTAATTTATAAATGGACGACAAAATAAAACATGATGGCTATCTCAGATTTCCATAGGGACTATAGCCACAAAGCACAAAAATCAGAACTGTTGGAATTTAGTTTAAGTTTTTTTTTTTTTTTTTTTGAGTTTGCAAGAAATTACTGTTGGCTGATTCATAACACAACGAGGGCAACTTTTGTTCTCTCAAGCATAACTTTGCACAGGGGAAAACCTTTCTAAGTCAATGAGTATATTCAAGATATAGAATTTGCCCTGTTACATCTGTAAGAATTTCTGTCTCACTGACGCCTTAACTTGACTGCATAAGGGAGGGTCCTATGGATGAACAAACTACATTCTTGGAGAGACTGGAATATAAAAAGAGGGACCTCACCTTTAATATAAACATACCAGACAGTAAAATACTTCTCGGGTCTTGAATTGACAGAGAGAGTTAACATGTCTGTCGAGGTTAACAAGTTCATTAGCAATAATTTTGATAAGCCAACAGCAAGAGGCCTGACAGTACTTGCTAGTAGTTGTCCTTTTGCCATGTCTGTTAAATTCTATCCAGTATAGGGATTTTGTTAGACAAAACTGTAGCTGAAAATAAACAGAAACTGAAGCTTGAAATTTGATTTTGAGGAGCAGAGAACAAATTAAACAAAAGAAAGGGCACTCTGCTGAAGTAACTAAAGAATGGCATGAATGGTATCATAACATAAAATGTAAGGGTACAGCACAAATAGCACATGGTAACATTTTAGGAAAAAACAAATTGTGCAAATAAAGGTAAAGTAAATTAAGCAGTTAAGTGAAGTTTGTAACAACTCACACTATTGTAAAGATGATATCATATGAAACATTTGACCCATAGTGGTTCGTAAAAAGTACCTTTCCAGCATGACCTTGTGTATGTTACTCAGGGAGTAACACTTGAGGAACTAAATGACCACAGAAAAAAAAAAAAGAAATACCTCTGAATACTTTCTGTGGGCAGGGAGATGAGACTGCTTAGCCTGTTTCAACTGGAATGAAAGTAAATAAAATGGATAAAACTTGCAAACATGTTATTATGTTAAATCATGTTCAATCCACATAAAAAAATGAATTGTAACATTATATAAATTGTTTTTTTTCCAAAATATGTAATATCTGCCACAGTGGGACGACAGTATAGTTGAGTAATTAAACTTACCATTACATTAGATGTTTGAATGATCATTGCTGCAGTAACCTTATATGGGTTATATCCTGCCAAGAATATCACAGCTGTCCAGCTTCCAAAGCTTCAGGCACCTTTCACGCACCCAAAATGGCAGGCAAATCAAACTGAGTGGATTAAAAGTCTGGACACTAAGCTATTCAGAGCTGCAAACAGACAGAAGGTGGCTGAGCTCTGAAAGGACAATACTAAGAAGAACAAAAAATAAATAACCACACGCTGGCATGAACAACATAGTAAAAAACAATGGGGATGGAGGGAAGAAGCGGCTACTGCAGCAGTGATCATTTGAAAATTTACTGCTATGATAAGTTAATTTACACAGCTATACTGTGCTCACCATAACGATCACTGCTACAGTAGCTTTGGCTACATGGGTAGAGTACTCTAGCTTACTACATTTGGGAGATGGAAGGAGAACAGTCCAAGAGCCCCTGGAGAGTGGTCCTTGCAAAGCCTGATCTATACCTAGAGAAGGGATAGTGCTTTGTAAAAGTATGTACACAGGACCAAGTTGCTGATTCAATAATACATCTAGATTCCAACCTTTTCCAAAAAGTCATAGATGAAGTCAAGACCCTAGTACAGTGGGCCTTGTTCCCTGTCTGGAATAGTTTTACTGTGGTAAGTATAATAAAAGGTAATAGCCTTAGACAACCACTTTGAAAAAGTCTGTTTTGACATAGGCTGTCCTTTTTCACCTACACAAAAAATTAAATTATCTGAAGATTTGAAAAAAAAAAGCCAGGGAGATGGACAGTTTGGCTTAAAGGAAACGTGGATACCACTTTAGGCATAAAAGAAGGATTATTTCTCAAATAAATCCTGTCCTTGTGGAAAATGAGCAACTCAGATACTCTTTTTGTAGTCAGAGCAATCAGTACAACTGTTTTCCATGTTAAGAACCTCAAGTCAGCCAGGTTAGCTGGTTCAAATGGAGCAAGTGTTAGCTTCTTTAGCCCCCAGATCCCAAGGGGGGACCAGTGGTTTTCTTGAAGGCCTCCTCTGTAAAACTCTTTTCAAAAACACTCTGACATGAGACTGCAGTGAAAGAGGAAGATCCTTGGGCTGAACCTGGACAGATGAGTAGAAAGGTCATAGGATAATAACTCACACAAATATTGTAAAACCAGAGAACAACTAGCCCTGGATGGGTGCTGGTTATACTGTTGACACCAACTAGGAAAACCTTTTCTACTTGCTAATATATGATTTTATAATAGCTGGTTTTCTTGTCCCTATTAGTACCTACTCCATGTCTTCAGTAAAGGGATAGTTAAAAGGAATTAAGACCCCATCAGAGGCAGTCAACTGAAGTTGATTGGTATTAGGGTATTCAAACATCTCTGTTCTTGGGTGAGCAGATCCAGACTCTGAGGAAGCTTGTGGTAATTACTCCTGGGCATTTCCAAAAGGAGGGTGAACTATGGTTGTTTGGGCCAGAAGGCGGTCATCACTATGATCTTAGGGGGATTTCTTCTGAATCTTCAGAAGTATCTTGGATATTACTAAAGAGTATAAAAGCAAAGAGGAACATTCCTGTCCAAGGAAAAGAAAAGAATAGAAAAGGCATCTGTGTTCCAGGCTTTCTTTCATGGAGTCCTGGATTAGAATCTTGTCAGATGATTTTTTCAGAGAGGAGGCAGAGGCCTACTTGAGGAACTCCCCACAGATGGATCAAATCTTGGAAGACCCCTGATATAGTTTCCATTCGTGAGGGTCTGCCCTTTTCCTGCTCAGTTTGTCTACCACACGATTTTGCTGTGACAGACTATAGGATGTTTGGAGAGTGAGATTGTGTTGTGAAGCTATATTCCAAGCTAACATGGCTAGCCTGCACAAGGGGTACAAGCTGGTTCTCCCTTGCTTGTCAATGTACCATGTGACTGTGGTATTGTCTGTAACAACTTGAAGAGGTCCTGAGGACCAAAGATGATTCATACAGTTAAGGTGCCTTGATAAGGGCAAGCATCTATTTTATATTTATGTGTTTGTATCTGTCCTTGGTGTCCCACACACCTTGCACTTGTATCCCTTCTGCAACTGCTGCCTAAGCAAAGTCTGACATGTCTGTGGTGACTGACTGCTTTGGAACAAGGAGGGAGAAGGGAAGACCTGGACTTAGGGATATCTGTTGTCTCCACTAAGTCATTTCTCTTCTGACAAACCCCAGAACTGGGATTTGAAAAGAAAAAGATTGCTGATGCTGAGACCAAAGAGACTTCAGATACCACTGTATCTTTCTCACGAGGAGTCTTGCTAGGGGTATCTTAAGAATGATAGAAGCCACAAGACCCAAAATCCTGACTGAAGTCTGAGTGGAAAGCCCTTAAAATAGAGTGGAAGAAAAACTCTAAACTGTGGTGTCTAGTTGACATCCCAGGGAGACAATTCTTTGAGAAGGAGTCAAGAAAGACTTTTGAATTTACTCTTGGAATCCCAGTTTGTGAAAGAGATCTCTCACCCAAGAGAGAGAGAGAGAGATTCCTGACACTATTAAAAAGACTTGGCAAAAATAAGCAAACTGGCTAAATATGGAAAAAATGTTGATACCCTGTAGCCTACACTGAGTTATAACTGGAGCTAGATACTTCGTGAGCACGCTTGGTGAAGTGGATAGCCCAAAGGGTAAGGAAGAGAACTGATAATGTGATCCACACAAAGAACCTGAAGAAACTACTGAAATCTGAATGAATACAGATGCAATGATAAAGCTAGTGTTGCCGGGAAACTTGAATGAGGAACAGGAGTTAACAGGTTGTGAAGTGACATCATTTTGAATCTGGGCACTGTCACAAACAGGTTTAGGAAAGAAAGATCCATAATTGGTCTTCAAGCATTTTCTTTCTTTGGCACTAAAAACATCCTTGAATAAAACCCCTTTTCCACCTAGGTAGGGGAAACAAGTTCTATCACTCCCTGAGACAGCATGTGATGAAGGAAAAGTGGAAATAAGACTCTGATCTGGAAGATGAGGAATTACCCCTTGGAAAGGAGGAATTTCTTCCCATTGTCATTTACAACCTTGATGAATGATCTTCAGAACCCATTTGTCTGAAACAATCTGTTGCCAAAGAAAAAAGTGGAGATTCAGACTTTCTGGAAGACAAAGCGGTTTGCCAGGGTGGGATTTATTGGACTGTCCTTAGCTTTTGGAGTTTCCAGAATTTTTCTTGGGACCCATTTACCATTTCTTTTTAAAGTCCAGTGCTTCTTACCAAAACTGGATGAGGAGACACACGATCAGTTGGAAAATTTGGAAATGGAGGGCTGAAAAATTTTACAGATTTTCGGTATCAGCTTACACTTTCTTCACATTGTTGATGAATTCTGTAGCAGATGGACTAAAAATGAAATCTCTATTCAAATGAGAATTTAAAATCCCATTTTTCATCATCATCTGGAAGATTCTGAGAATGCAGCCATGCGAACTTCTTCAAAACAATACCGATGGTCAAAGGCCTTGAAGAAGTATCAGTAGAGTCATGCACAAACTGTATACAATGAGTAGTGACTTGAACAATAGAAGAGATTACATTATTTAAAGCAGAACTTTCCTTACAAGAGGAAACCACAGACAAAATATATATAATACAGGGAACAACAATAGATTAGGAAACCTGTATCACCACTAGTACACAAGCACAGAGATTCCTGGACTTTCTCAAAGTAAATGCCCTGGAACAGTTAGTAACAGTACCCACTAGAGGGGAAACAACATCTTGGATCTTGTCCTTACTAATATGAGAGCATCTTGCACTACCCCTTGTGCATCTTCATCACTTGTTAGGTCTGACCATAAAGCAGTCTCCTTCGACATAAAACTAAAACCAGAGATCCTTTCCACCTAAGGTACCTTTAGAAATTTATTTAAGACAAACTACTTACTCCTTATAAACAAAGCCCCACCAACCCCATTTAACTACAACGAATATATAGAAATGTATACCACAGCAGGTAAATAGCTACACAGATGCAACTGTACCCCATAGGAAAACATGTAGAGCAAACTCCAGAAACAAACCCACATGGTGGAACAATAATACTGAAAAGGTTTAAAAGAAAATAATTCTGATCAAAAGAAAGAAGAGTAATTCTCAGAAGGTTAGAGCCCTTGTCACTGAAATAAACAAACAAAATCAGGAGTTTAATAAAATACGCTAAAGCGAAGTTTGAGGCTAAAACAGCTACTCAATCCAAAGACAATCACAAGGCCTTTTTTTTAGTTATGTTTGTAATCCCAAAAGCACACAGCAGTGTGCGCAGCTAACTGCAAACAATGTTACCTACACTGAGACAGAAGATGTAGCTAACCTACTGGCTAATAAATTTATCTCTAACTCTACCCCTTTCTCCCCTCCATCTGTCCCTCAAGATTTTCCTTTAACTGGCTCTCCTACAGCCATCATATGAGACCAAATCTTAAAAGCACAATCAAAGCTAAAAATACTGCATCAATGGGTCTTGACAATATCCCTGGTTGTATCTTAAATAGCATGATACCCACACCGCTAACAACACTGTTCAGTTTCAGCCTCCATACAGGTTTTTTACCAAGTGAATGGAGAACAGCTACAGTCATTCCCATGCATAAGGGTTGGACCTTCCACAGTTTCAGGCAATTACATACCCATAAGTCTGGCCAGCCTCATATGCAAAGCCATAGAAAGAATTATAATGGAATTAATCAATGAGGACATAGGGAGCCTCCAAACACTAAATCTGTCTTGGCTTGGATTTGTCAAGGAAACATCATGCTTACTCAATCTGGTGCATTTCTTTGGAAAGGTCACCAAAGCAATGGATGAAGGCAAAATGGTACACATCACATACTTTGACCTGGCCAAAGCCTCCGACAGTTTTCCACTCAGGCATAGTAGGTAAGCTAAATAAACTGGGAGTAAACTCCAGTGTCACCCACTTGATTGCCAACTGGCTCACAGATAGGACAAAGATGATCAAAATAGGGGAAGTTACTTCCACAAAGAGACCAGTCACCAGTGGATTCCCCCAAGATTCTGTGCTGGGACCTCTCCTGTTTGGCACCTACTTTTCTGAAGTAAAATCCAGTGGCAAAGGACTCTGGCTGACTAAGTCTGCAGATGACTGCAAGCTAAAAGCAGTCCTTGAATCCCCAAATGACTTGGCCATCCTGCAGAAAGGTTTGTCTCAAGTAAATAACTGGTGTCAAAATCATGGTCCGAAAATAAGTACAAAAAATGCATTACTGTATCCTTTGAGAAGTCATCTACCCCAGGGAACTACTATATTGACAATACGCCCCTAAGAGTTGAATCAGTTGTTCGGGATTTGGGAATTAATGTGGACAGTGACCTAACTTTTGACCAACATGTGTCTGTTGTTGTAAGAAAGTCCTTCTGTATTGCACAGCTTATAAACAAAGGTATTGTGTGTGTCTAGCTCTAGGGATGTCAATGTTCCCCTTTATTCATCCCTCATTATGCTAATCACTGAATATAATGCCCTTCGGCGTGTATCTGTCCAGACACATGCAACTACTGGAACACCCACAGAAATGCCTTATTAAAAGAGATCCAAGGCCTAAACATGTCCTACATGGAACGACTCAAAGCTCTGTCACTATACTCGGTATCCTACAAACTGCTAATAGGGCTAAGGGGTAACCTGTGTCTGGCATACAAGGCATCCTCCAAACTCTTACTGATGAATTTACAGCATGTCAGCAAATCAAATGGCATCAGAAATTTTTATTTATTATTTGTTTACCGGGAACATCTAACTGGAACAGAGCTCATTTTCAGAGGAGGTCCGGGGAGAAACCCTCCAAATGCATGTCTTTGGAATGTGGGAGGAAACCGAAGCACCTAAAGGAAACCCATGCAGACTCCACACCGAAAGTACCCCAACCGAGAATCGAACTGGAGAACCACTTGCTGTGAGACAACACAGCTAACAGCTGCACCGCCTGCACTCGGTCTACGGATCTAAACCACTTCTGCAACATCAACAGAATGGTTTGGAGGGACAGGTATATTTCGCAAAGGATACTGCTGCTATGGAACAGATTCTCCCTTCACATAATACAAAGTTCATCATTGCTCATTTTCAAATGCAACTTAGATCTATGAATGGAAAACAGAAAATTGAATGCAGAACTTCCACCTGTACTACTAATGGAGAGATGCATCTCCTAAATGCTTTATCCCATGCTTGGGTCCCCTCATATTATCTATGGTATGATCCCAGTTATTGTCATTGGGGTAATAAAGAAGTTATGTACTTACCATAACATTCCATGTGAGTTGTTCATCTTGCCTTCATTCTTACAAATGGGTCTGGAGCCGCTCCCTCGGCTCTGAGGTTTTCGAGTAGCTCGAGGCCAAGTCCCTATCCCATGATGATCTCTGCCTCACCTCAGATCTAGTTTGCTGATCCCAACATATACAATATAAGAAAAACATGAACAGTAAGAAATCCTATACAAAGACCCACCAGACCGCAAATCTCTTACTCGTTCTTTGAGAACCCTGCAGGGGGTAGGCGGGAGAGAATGTAAGAATGAGGGCAAGATGAACAACTCACATGGAACGTTATGGTAAGTACATAACTTCTTTATGTGAAGTTGTTCAATCTCGCCATTCATTCTTACAAATGGGTAGCGTCCCAAGCACCATTCATCCTGAGTGGCTCATGGGAGTATATTCCTGAGGACAGTGGAAACAAAGGAAGCCCTGTCCCTGGAGGCCTTATCTACTTTGTAATGTGTGTAATGTGTAATAAAGGTATATGGCTTTGACCAAGTGGCAGCTGCACATAGTGTCTAATGGCAGTCTAGCCATATAAACTGAAGAAGTAGGAACAGCTCTTGTGGAATGCACCTTCATGTTATGTTCTAACGGTTGATTCACAGAAGAATATGTGAATTTTATACAATCAGTCAACCATTTGGAAAGAGTGACTTATGACACCGGTAGCCCTTTCTTGGTATCAGAATGAGAGACACAAAGTTGTTCTGATTTTCTAAATTCTTTTGTTCTATCCAAATAAAATCTGAGTTGTCTGTGAACATCAAGTTTATGCAACATATACTCCAACTTGTTGGAATGGTTAATGAAAAAAGTTGGGAGCTCAATAGTTTGACTGAGATTAGCCTCCGAACATACCTTTGGAAGGAAGGAAGGGTTAGTCCGGAGCGACACTCTGTCAGGGTGAAACATCAAATATGGGGGTTTAATAGATGAGGCATGAAGTTCGGACACCCTACACACTGATGTAATGTCCACCAAGAAAATGGTTTTCCAAGACAGGAATTTTAGTTGGCAGGAAGATTCAGGCTCAAATGGAGGAAGAATAATCCTAGACAGAACAAACTTTAGTTTCCAGGGAGTGAAAGGTTGTCTTATTGGTGGTTTGAGATGTTTGGTTCCTTTTAAGAAGGCTCTACATAACCTGTGAGACATAAGATTAGAACCTTCCGATCCGAGGTAAAAATTTGAAATTGCAGCCAACTGAACACATATGGTAGCTGCCACAGCACCTTCATTAAAAAGCTTAGTCAAGAACTCTAATATGCTAGCAAATGGGGTGACATATGGGTCAATATCATTTTGAGAAGCCCATTAAGCAAACTGCTTCCACTTGCTGGCGTATAACTTTCTGGTTGAAGCTTTATGTGAGGATACAAGGATATGCTGCACCTCCAAGGAAAGATTGTGGGACCTGGCTATGTTGGAAATCGGAGCAGCCAAGCTGTCAAATTTGAGGGAGTGAAGTGAAGGATGAAGAGCCCCTGACGAATGTGTCAGCAGATCTGGAACTGGGTCCAGAATTCAAGGTTCCTCAAGTTGGCAGAGTCGAAGGAAGGGGAACCAAATCTGTCAAGGCCAATATGGGGCTATAAGAATTACAGTCCTCCCCAAGGATTTGGCTTTCTGCAGAAATTTTGGAATCAGGGGAATGGGTGGAAATGCATATAGGAATCCCAGAGGCCAAACCTGTACGAGAGAATCCCTTGGGTTTTCGCCTGGTGGGGGATTCAGGGCAAAGTAGCTTCTGCATTTGGCATTCATGGGGAATGCAAACAGGTCGCAGTAAGGCTGGATCCATCTGTGGAAAATCATCTCCACTACGTCATCTTTGAGGGACCACTCGTGCGGCATCAGAATGGCACTGCTTAGTTTGTCTGCGATCACGTTGGATTTCCCCGGGATGTGAGTCGCTATCAGAAAGCGCCCGGTGGATACAGCCCACTGCCAGACTCTTAAGGCCTCCTGACACAGGGGATAAGACTTGGCTCCCCCTTGCTTGTTGATATACCAGACTACTGACATGCTGTCAGTCTGAATCGCAATCGTTCCCAGAGGAAGAGAGTCTTGGAAGTACTGCAATGCCAAAAGTACTGCTCTCATCTCCAGGACATTGATATGCAATTGTGACTCTGTCTCTGACCAGGTGCCTTGGGCTGTTCTTCCCTGAAAAGGCCCCCCCACCCTATCAGAGAAGCATCCGTGGTCACTGTGGCTGATGGCGGGGGAAGAACAAATGGACGACCTACTGTTAAATGGTGGCTGGTCAACCACCATTTAAGATCCTTTTTGCATGAATTCTTTAATGATTATCAAGAATGACATCGGAAGTTGTTGGTAAGACCACTGGGTGAAGAGTGACCATTGAAGTATTCTCATGTGCATGCGCCCTAAAGGAACTGCTGTGAGAGTTGCTGCCATAGTACCTAGTAGTTTCAAAACTTGAGAGGCTGGTACTTTTTTGTGTGTCAGAATGTCTGATGCCTGTTGCCAGAGTGTGACTATTCTTTCCAGTGGCAGTTTTACCATGGTGGTGGTGGTGTCTAAATCTGCTCCGATAAAGGAAATACGCTGTGATGGTGACAACACAGACTTGTCAAAATTTATAGCAATTGCTAACTGAGAACACAGTTGTAGAGTGTGATCCCTAGATTGAACTAGTTGATGCCTGGAGTGGCGGTGAGGAGCTAGTCGTCCAGGTACAGAAACACTTGGAATCCTAGATGACTCAGGTGAGCCGTAGCCACTGCCATGCATTTGGTAAACACTCTGGGGGCTGTTGTGAGACCAAAGGGCAGTGCTCGGAACTGATAATGACTGGCTCCCAGCCGGAAATGCAGGTGACCTCTGGATGGTCTGGCCATTTTGATATGATAGTACGCATCCTTGAGATCTATACAGCACATCCAATTGCCCATTTCTAGAAACGGAAGAACTGACTGAAGTGTATCCATCCGGAACTTCTCCTTTTCACAAAAGTGTTAAGTTTGCTGAGATCCAAGATGGGCCTCCAGTCCCCTGTTTTCTTTGGAACTAAGTAGGTTCCGGATCCTATCTGGTCTGCTGGGACTGGCTGGATGACTCTTTTTTCAAGCAACCTTTGAATCTCTATGATTGCTTGATCCCTGAGATGGGGTGAAACATCTGGGATTTTCTTTCGTACAGAGGGAGGTTCTGTGAAAGGAATGACATATCCTCTGGTAATAATGCTTTGTACCCAAGAATCTTTTGTAAATTTTAGCCAGGCGTTTGGATACAAAGACAAGCGACCCCCAACTTCCTCTAGAGTAGGACAGTCTGGCCTCCTTTCAGGAGCGCTGGTAGGGCTTTCCAAAGAACTGATCTCTGTTGCCCTGGTTTTGTGGACCCCCTGGGCGGCGTCTTCAATTATTGCTCCCTCCACTGCCCCTCGAGGGGGGTTCACTGCATGCGTTCTGAAAGGCTCCTTGGGACTTGCGGAACCACATTTTTCCTCCCTTTTGCCCTTTGGGGTAAGGTCTGGTAAAGGGGGAAAAACAGACTCCTACGGCAGATAGAGTCTTTCCATCTTGTTCACACCTAGTGAGGGTCTCCTTGACTTTAGGCCCGAAAAGGGACGAGCCATCAAATGGGGTATTAAAGGAAGACTTGAAGGCTTCTGCAAAGGAGCATAAGCACATTCAGGAATATCTCCGAAGAGCTATTCATGAACCCGCTGCCCGACTCATGCCATCAGCTGCATAAGAAATGAGGCGCACAGAATTAACGTTATTGAGCTGGGATTTCACCTTATCAGGAACACCCTCAGCTGTAATACTCTATAGAGTATCTCCAAGCTCTTTAAGGAGATCTCTCTGAAGTCTGGTAAAATTTGTCAAATAGTTGAGCGATCGCATAGCAAAAGTCGCTGAACTAAAAATGCGTTTCTCATACCTGTCCATAATCCTGGAATCTCTATTAGGAGGATGGACACTAGCAGAGGTTTCAGACATCTCTTTCTTAGTGGCAGTTGTCACCCCCATGGCATCAACCAGCACTCCTTTGGTAAGAAACATTATGTCCTGTGGCGATGTAATAAACTTGTTGAGACTCCCACGCCCTTCAAGCAACTAAATCCATTAGTTCTTCGAAGGGTGGAGTCACCCACGAAGCACTGACTCATCATCAGTAAGGCTAATGGACTGCCAGCCACCCCTCTGTCTTAGGATCTCTAGGATATCAGCAAAAGAGCCTCTGAGGGGGACCGTGGGGACACTTCTGATTCCTCTAAGTCAGTGTCTGATGTGACAGACTCCTGCAGGGAGTCTAAATGCCTCCTCTTACAAAGCTTTTTCCTGGAAACCTCATGAGCGGGAGCTTCTGGTGAGGTCTCAGTAGAACATGGGTCACCAAATGGGGCTACCTGAGACTTTGGGTCTCAATGCTTTAAAGGGACCTGTGATGCAGAGGTAGAAAGTGGCACTGTTGGGGATGAGGAAGTATGCCCTGATGAAGTGAGTGTCTTAGAAGACATAACTCTCCTCATAGCATTGAAGGCTCCACTGCTCCGATGCGAGGAAGCAGCCTGTTCCGAAGAAGATGGAAACTTCCCCGGCACCGAAACAATGGGCTCTGATCCTGAGGAAGGAGCCAAGCTCATCCGTGCCAAAGCTCCGAGCAGAAGGGTCAGAACTGACCCATCGATTCGACCCCCCCCCCCGGAACCGACCGGAAAGTGTTGGATCCCAGACTCCTCAAATAGCATCGAAGTAGTCTGAGTCGACGGAGCTGATGGCACTGTAACAGGCCCACGGCTCCGAAGTCTCCACAATCATCAGTTCGACCTCCTCCGGCTCCGAAGGCCCTGCTTGGTTAGGAGGAGGAGCAGACACAGTAGGTATGGAAGTCTTCAGCTCCGAGACTGGTTGGGCCAAAGCCGACAATCTGGATTTTGGAGGAGCCTCTGCACCACTCGGTCCACATCAGAGAGGCTCCTCGAAGAATGAGTTGAAGGGAGAGATGAAGCCACTGACTGCAAAACTGGTGATTTCAAACTTTCAGAGACCGGCTCCAATACCAGGGACCAGCTCCAAAAAACAAGCTTGAAGTTAGGTTCCGAGGTGTGGAATCGGCTACCGCACCTTCTCAGCCAATTTCGGAGCAGAAGACTTTGGCTCCAAAGAAGTTTTCGAAGATTTAGATCCCTTTGAAGATTTAGAAGTCTGGTCAGCCTTATCAAGAGCATCCTGAAACCCTATCCACTAACTTTCTCCTACGTTCTAACAAGACTCTGCTGCTGAACGAATGACAAATGGAGCAGTCCTCCTGCAGATGGACTGCACCCCAGACAATAAACGCAGGAAACATGTGAATCAGTAATTGACATTTTTTGTCCACATTTAGGGCATTTCTTAAACCCTGACTTCTGTCTCTCTTTTTCCTTATGATCAGCCATAATTCAAAGAAATAACCGAATATCTATATATATAACTGCCTAGGCAAACAAACACACTGGCTAGGTTAATACGAAACCCTAAGGTAAATAGTAAAAGATTCAAACAGTTAACTACCTAGACAAACAAGCACCCTGGCTAGGCTAACACCAAACTTTAATATCTAAAGAAAAAGATACCAACAGCTATAAAGAAAAACACTGGAGCACTAAGAAGATACAGTTATAGACGCTGTAAACGGGATTACGGACTAACTAAAACGCGGCCATGAAAGGCCTAAGAGCAGCTGCTCTATAACCGAAGATTTACCTCAAAAAGGAATAAAGAAAAGGACTAGTACTAGTCTACTGATAACCTGTGACAAAATACACACATCTAAACAATTGCTCTAGAAATATAAAGACAAATTCTATACAAGATGAAAAATACTAGCCCGAGCTCCACTCTCAACCCCCGATCTATTGCAGCGGCAAACTAGATCTGGGGTGAAGCAGAGAGCATCATGGGATAGTGACTTGGCCTCGAGTTACTCGAAACCCCCGAGCCTGTGAAAGCGGCCGACTTGGAGCAGAGGGATCGGCTCCGGACCCATTTGTAAGAATGAACGTCGAGATTGAACAACTTCACATATACAATTATGGACCATGAGATGAGTAAGACCAATCTATAACTAAATGGGATAGGTTATTTTGAGCACAAAAAGGGAAACTGGCTAGGCTTAAAAATGGCTTGCAAGGGGAGCTAGTGTAGTACTTATCTATGAACCTAAAACATTTCTCACACTTTAACAATTACTCAGGACAAACCTTAACACAAGAGACTGACAATTCAAAATTTTGAAAATTAAAATTTCAGGAGCATACACTTTTTTTTATAAATAATATTCCCATTCTTATCAGAAACAGCAGGACTAGAATTAGCAGCAAAAAGATTAACTAAAGCTATAGTTGCTGGATCAGGTTTGGGAAGAGTGTGTAAAAACTTAAAAGACTGAGGAACTTCATGCATCCAATCTACCTTTTCAGGAGCAGCTAGCTATCTGACCAACAAGAAAACTGCAGATTCTGAAGGACTGTGAGGCCTCAATATTCTCCCACTAAAAACACTGACACATTCTAGAAATAATCTCAGAGAAAAAGAAACCTCCACAGGGAGACTCAGAAACTGAGTTCTCCTTTGACTCTGGATCAGAAATCTGAAGAGAAAACCATGAGGCTTATCCCTTCATCTTCCTGTCCAGATTCGGAGTCTTGAATCTTTTTAGGAAAGGAAGTATCCTTTCTTTCACAAGAAACTACATTACAAGAAGAATCGATAGCTTGAACTAAACCATGACCCACACCCAGTAAACTATTCCTGTCTAGGGAAATTTGAAGAGGAGTAGATACATGCTTAGTTTTCTGCTGGGGAAACTGGGGCCAACAGTGTTATTAGTGGTGGCAGCAGCATCCCTAGGGATGGGCACAACATTCTGACAAAAAAGGAAGCCTTCCCTGTTGCCTCTCCCATGACTACAAGAGCGTCTCTCGCTTACCACCTGAAAGGACCCCAACCGCCACAGAGAACACGGCTAACCCCCAGTCCATAGTGGCTGCAGGTGCTACACCAGAGGGATTCTGGGTAAAAGATGAGTGGTCTGAGTTACAACTAATGCTACAGCAGAGTCACCCACCTGTGGCTGAGGCAAACTGCTAGCCTGTTGTGGTGGCAAAGGCTGTTTGCTTAAATTTTCTTTTTTTTGTGGCTGGAAGAAGGACCGACCATGAGACTGACAGTTTGTTCCATGGTAAAGCCAAAAATGATACCTCTTTCTTGGGAAAACAAGCAGCAAATGCTGATAAAAGTAAGTCTTTTAAAGTCACTTTTTTTCCAGACACAGTAAAAAACACTTTAAAACACTTTGCCAGCCCCACAAAGTAAAACAAATAAAATTTCTCAAATGAAAAATAGTTTTTAGTTACTTTAAACAACTTTTAACCTGACAGCAAGAAAACACTGCTTATGTTTAAAAGTACAGTACAGTCCCATAAATGAAAATTATGTACTTACCATAACGATAGATCCAGGTTGTCTGATTTTTGCCTGGTTTAACATATGGGATGTTGGATCCAATCAGATCTGACTGTACCAAGTCTGAAGCTTCGAAGAAAATAACAGTGGATTTCGGAATATAAATAATGACAATGGCAATAATGATAGTAGTAGGAATTTTTTTGAGCTTCAAGTACCTCCTCCCCAACATTAAAAGAAGACCTCCATTACCAAGGAAGTCTCTTTGCTTGCAGAGCTTGAAGCATTTCTCTCGGGGCATCTGCTGAAAATGGGTACTCAGGACCCAGTCAGACTTTCCCCAGTAAACAAATAGCAAAAAATAAAATAAATAATACACCTCACCAACACCCTAAGAGCTATGTAAGATCTTGGTTCAGCTGTTTTACCAACTTCAGTTTCAGCATGTGGAGTTTCTGTGGCTTTTGAATTCTAACTTTGTTGCCAACCTGTAAGTTTGTCAGGCTTCTGTAATTCATATCATAGTATTACTTCTGCCTCTGTTGGTTTATTTCCAGCATTCCTTTACTTTGTATTTTAAGGCTTTAGAAATGAACATGAAGTATAAAATCTCCTTCTCAACTTTCTGTTAATCAAAAGCTAAGCTGGTAACTCCCTGAATGTGAGTATTCCTTTATTTCAAAACTGAAAGATGACAACCCTCACAGTTGTTACAGCTCTTTCACATGACATGCTTACATACTTAGATAGTTCTCCCCTTTTACTAATTTAATTGAAAATAGTGAGAACTTAACATTACATGCTTGAATTCCCATGCATGTGCAGATCTTTAGAATTTTTGCTTTGGTTTTGCAAATTGTCAGATATCAGATAGTACACTTATGTAAGAACTTAACATAACATTAGATGTTTAAATAGATCACTGTTATAGTACTGTTTACTTCGGGGATGTATCCTGGCAAGGATATCATACATCTAGCCAATTTACAAAAGCTTAGGCACCTTCTTTCCATGCCGTATGTCCGACCTACAACCGATGCAGAAGACTACATGCTGGGAGATGCAAAGACTCAAAACTCTTCAGAGCTTTGATTACCTAGGGGGAAAAAGACTAAGGCTAATACTCCCAAAGGATAGACTCAGACATAAATAGGAAAAAGGAAAGAGGAAAAAGTAAGATGGATCTATTTTGACCAAGGTTGAAAGGAAAGGAAAAAAGAAATAGGGGATGAAGGGCAGGTGTACATACTGCAGCAGTGATCTATTTGAACGTCTACGGTTATGTTATGTTTTTACACAACTGCACCATGTTCATTATTAAATCACTGTTGCAGTAATGTTTTTTTATGAGACAATTCCGAAAGCTTTGACATTGAAAAGGTAGAGGTTTGAGGAGTAGAGTTGATCTCCAGTAATCCTTGAATGATGGTTCTGGTGAAACCTGCTCTGGCAATGGAAACGGCATCAATCTTGTAACATTTAGGAAAAGTGTGAATGGAGAACCAGACAGCTGCCACCAGACTGGGTTTTGAGCTTTGACCTGATACTTGGAGAGTTTTACCACAGTAAGAATAGCAAAGAGAAATGGAGCTGGGAAATCCACCTACAGTCTATTTAAAAACAGGAAGGCCCACCTTTTTTCTATCAAAAAATAAACATCTGATAAAACTTTGATAGCTTTTGTCAGGTAGAATCTAAATTGCTTGTGGTCATCTAGCAAATGAAGGATTATTTCCCCTTTATTTGGGGGATTGGAATAATACAAGTAGGTGGACAGACTGATTTAGAGACTTTTCAGTGACAACTTTTGGCACAGAAGTAGTGTTAACCTTGAGGCTAACCATGTCCTTGTGAAAAACTAGGAAAGGAGAACACATGAGAGCCCATAACTCAGAACCCACTTTAGCAGATGTTAAGACCATTTATACAACTGCCTTACAAGCACAAAATATTAAAGATATGGAAGAAGGTGGTTCAAAAGATGGAAGAGTTAACTTTTCAAGAACATAATTTAGGTCCCAGGGAGGAGGAATTGATTTACTGGAAGAACCGACAGGGAGGACCTCAAAGTAAAGGAAAATGTCCTTCAGTTAGGAGGCAGGCTGAAATGACAAATGTACCCTGATAGAGGTGTATGCTAGACCTGAGCTAAGCAACTCACAACTATTTGAAGATAATGGGGATTCTCACTCGATATGGGTCCTCCTGTCCTCTATTGCAGCACCATAGAGAAAATATTTTCCATTGAGAATACAATATTTTCTTGATGCAGGACTTCTTGCCACCTTTATTACTTGTGGCATGTCCTCAGAGTAAAGATACCTAAAAAGAATTAGAAACCTGTCACCTAAGCTGTAAGGTTTTTATTGTTTTTAGGCTCAGATGAATGAGAGTTGCTTTTGTTGTGTGAGCAATTCCATCTTGTGAGTAACTTGAGGTGACTGCTCTTAGCAAGGCGAAAAAGGAGAACCAATGTTGCATGGGCCAAAAGGGTGTCACCTACAGTATCATTGGAATGCCTTTTGGAATCTTCAGATAGAATGAGAGGAAAGGACAATAAGGCATACAGGACTGTACCTTTTCTTAGAAATGAGAACACAGACGTTTTCCAAGCTTCCTTGCATGAAGCTCTAGAGCAAAACAGCCTGAGCTGTTTGCTCAGAGTGGAGGCACAGTGATCTATTTGGGAAGTTCCCCACTGTTGGACAATTTGAAGGAAGATCTTTCAGTTCAACATCCATTTGCGATGGTCTGCTTCAATCTGCTCAAGTAATCTGCCACTGAATTCAGTTCTGAAGGGATACATACACACACACACACACACACACATATATATATATATATATATATATATATATAGAGAGAGAGAGAGAGAGAGAGATTCACTTCATAACACTGAAATCTCAAAACACTGAAACCAAATCACAAACTTCAAAATCTTGAAAACTCAAAACACTGAAAACACATATCATACATATACTGAGTTTAAACAACATAAATCATAGCACTTTCCACCAAGTGTAAGCAGGGGAGCAAGCCCCCCCTGCACCCCACACATCCTGCTACTTATATATATCAACTCCAAGATTGCACTTCACTACACTAAGTGCAATCTTGGAGTTGATATATTTAAGTAGAGGGGGGGTGTGGGGGGGGCACAGCCCCCCACATTGGGGCCCAGGGGGGCTTGCCCCCTGCTTACACTTGGTGGAAAGTGCTATGATTTATGTTGTTTAAACTCAGTATATGTATGATATGTGTTTTCAGTGTTTTGGTCTTCTATATTATGAAGTTTTCTCATTTTCAGTGTTATGAAGTGAATCTATATATATATATATATATATATATATATATATATATATATATATATATATCTATAAATTTACACACACAACTTGGAAATGCAAACTGTGGTGTACTGCAAAGTCCAAAGCCACCACGGCAAGCTTGCAAAGGTGATGACACTTTGTTCCCACTGCTTTGTTGACAGATCACATGAATATGGTATTGTCTGTTAAGATGTATATCAGGCCCTGGAGTCCAACAGTGATGAAGAGTTTGGAAGGCGAAGATCAGGGCCTTCATCTCTTTGATGGGTACTTGTTTGCACCAATTCTGACTGGATCAGACTCCTTGAACTTTGATGCCTTTACAAAGGGCTCCCAGGTAAGATGTGAGGCATTTGTTGAGACCTTTTGAAGGTACAACTGAGGAAAATCTGGACTGACTCTAATCTGTTTAATCCATCAAGGCAGTTCTTTCTTCATAAAAGGCAAGACAGGCATTGGGAAAGAGGGGGAAAGTTTTTAGCCCAAACTGACTATAGGCACCAATGAATTTTCCTCATATGGCACCTGGCAAAAGGAAAAAAAATAATTCTACATGCCATGAAGCACAGGGCTCTCAGAATCTCTCTTACAGAGCTCATTTGTAGATTTGTAAGGGACACAAAATAAGTTGTCAAAAACTGGATTTTTTTCCCAGTGGAAGGAAAGCCATCATGCGATAAGAATCCACAAGACATGCTAGACAAACCAGAGGCTGAGTGGACTTTAGGGTGAACTTAATAATATTCAAAGTAAATCCTAGATTGAGAGTTTAGTTGTGAAGTGTAAATCCTGGACAGTCTTTCGAACTGAAGTGGTCTGAATAATTAAATCATCTAAGTATGTGTAGATGTGCATACACTGGAATTTGCAGAATGCTATGACAGAAGCTAAGCACTTTGTGAAAACTATTGATCCTCTAGACACTCCAAAAGGCAAAGCAGTAAACAAAGTGATATCCTAATGCACAGAATCTTAAGAATTTTCTGGGGTTTGGATAAATAGGAATATGCAGATAGGCATCCTTCAGATCTAAGGTCACAAAAAAGGCTTGACAAAAGAGAAGAGAAAAAAGGTTTTGGAAAGTCAACATCTTGAATTTTAGTACTTTTAAAAAGGTGTTCAGAATGGATTAAGTCTAGGACTGGTTTCCATGTTCATCTTTTCTTGGCACAAGTGAAAGTCTGGAGTATTTTTGTTTTTCCTTTTTAACTTAACACCAATGTGGTGGGGAATGTTATACCTATAGCAGACTACACACATTCTTGCATTCCAGATAATTTTCTAAAAAATAAACTTAAAAAGCATGAGGTAAATAAATCTAAATATTTTGTGAACAATAAAAGCTATTCAAACTGTACAAAAAGCAATGCTATCATTAAAAATTCTTTATTATAACAGTCGGTTTATTCATAGTCTTTCTGTAAATATTATAATATATTACAATACACTCAAACACAGAATTGCATTTTTGCTAAACCTTCTCAAACAAATTGTCACATCTTGGAAACTGTACAACCTAGACACATATTTTTACAACACTTGTGTTAACCAGACACAAGTATTCCCATGACAGCAAGAAATTCCTCTCTGAGTGCATGGTTTATTTAGATATTTACAGAAATATGAAAACATATGCTTGACTGTATAATCAGCAATATAAATAACAGAATATTTCTCAAAATGTGCAACTTAGTTTAAATATCACTGGTAGTTTTCAACAACATCTAAGGTTTCACCTGATGCATTGCAATAATAAGTCACTATACATATGAAAATATTACTTACTTTCATAATTACTAACAAATAGGAAGCAGTATCTCCAGTACAGTGTGATATAAATGGACAATGGCAATGATTTTTTCTGTCTCACACCATGGTATTTCACACTATAACTTTCAATAACTTGTAAATCTCTCAGTTACAAAAATATAAAAATAATTATATTAAATAAAATAAATAAATAAGAAAATATGATTAGTAAGTGGGAAACAGTGATTAATTTCTCCACTGTAGGACATACCAAATTAACAATCTTAGTGTAATTTTGCTAATTATTCCTTGCCCTTTCCAATGATGTCTGTTATTAGCTGGTAAGGTAATTGGTTAAAGAAGCTAGATGCAAAAAAAGACTGGATAGCATAAGGTGGTTTCAAGTGTTAAATGAAAGTTATATACTTACCATAATGATAG
This sequence comes from Protopterus annectens, assembly GCF_019279795.1. NCBI lineage: Eukaryota > Metazoa > Chordata > Ceratodontiformes > Protopteridae > Protopterus > Protopterus annectens. The sequence goes on along the minus strand of NC_056736.1, from coordinate 307,908,558 downwards.
ATCTGTGCTGTCTGCTTCAATCCTTCTTCAACTGATGGGCTTCGGATCAGACTTTGTACGCTTTTTCATATTTTAGGATCTGTAGCTCAGGCTCTTCTCCTTATACATAATCCCCTCTTGTCCCCAACATTATCTTGGATTGAGTTTGCCCCAGAATCTTATAAAAAAATGACATAAATTATAAACATGTTCTATTAGAAGCCAACAGGACAGAAGAAAGGAAAAAATCTGCACAGCGGCTGAAAGAGTATGTAGTGCTGCACCAATGACAAACCATACAGTCATACCAAAAGCCAAGTGAAGAAGAAAACTTTCCATGACATGGAAAAGGGGGAATGAGGGAAAGAAGTTGAGAAAGAACAGAAACAGACTATACAGACGTATTATTATGGTTAAGTACATGCTTTCATATCTTATGTTGTCTTTTCCATCACTTCCTCAACTGATGGGACAGAGTCCCCAGCTAAGTAACTCCACAGGTGGTCTTCATGAAAGGACGTTCCACAGCATAGCAGAACAGAAAGCCGCTCTACCTCTGGAAAGCACATCCAATTTGTAATAGGAAATGAAGGTACGAACATTAGACCAGGTGGCAGCAGAACAAATGTCATGAATTAAATCCCTAGTAAAGAAAGATGAAGAAATACATTCAGATCTTCTTCACTGTGTTTTTAGTGGTTGAGGTAGAGTCAATCAACCACTTAGCTAAGGTAACCTTTGACATGTCTTGACCCATCTTGGTCACAGAATATGAAACAAACTGATCTGACTTCATAAAAGGTTTGGTTCAATTAAGGCAGAAGCGTAACTGTGCACATCCAACAAATACAGCATGTATTCTCTTTTATTTGAATTATCTGGAAATACGACTGGAAGATTAATACTCGGTGAAGACTGTGAAGCTACTTTAGGCAAACAAAAGAAGGATTGGTTTGTAAAGTAGATCTTTCCTTGAGAAAATGCAAGGGAGTATGCAAGACAGCTTGGAACTCTGAAACCCTTTTGGCTGTAGTAATGGCCACCAGGAAAAGGGTTATCCAAGTCAATGGTTTTAGGTCCACCTTGGCAGCAGGTTCAAAAGGAGCTTGTGTCAAGGCTTGCAGCAAAACTGTCAAGTCCCAAAGAGTATTAGGATCCTTAAATGGAGATCCAAGAAGAAAGGTATGCACAATTTTAGTGAAGATAACGAAGTGGGATTCTCTCCCATATGGAATTTTGAAGTGGTCACTAACTGGACCTTAACAGTAGAATAACCAGCTCTGTTATGGAAATGGGAGCCAAAGAATTCTAACACTTGTGATACAGGTGCAGAAAAGTGATCCAGATGGAAAATTTCCCATTTACTTTTGTAAACTTTCCTATTGGACGATTTCTGCACAGCAGTAAGAATATAGACTACTTAGGATGAAAGCCTGGATTAACTAGCCATCATTGGAAAGAGAAAAAACATGTGGCTCAACTATCCAGATAAGGCATTCTGGACAGGTGAGACAGAAGATTTCGATTTAGATCCAGTATCAATGGTGAGTGTACCAGATGAGCCCAGGGGTAGGTAAATCACACCTGTCAAGGCCAAAAAAGGGCAATGAGACTTACCTTGATCTTCCATTGTAATGCTTTCTGTGAAACATTTTGGAATTAGGGAGTCGGTGGGAAGGCTTATAGCAGACCAGAGGGCCAATCGTGGATCAGAAAGTCTCTCTGGGGCTTCCCCTGTAGGTTAATCAGAGTAAATGAAAAGATTGCAGCACGGTTTGCCCCATCAATGAAATATTTGTGTTGTCACTGCTGGGGTGAGAGACCACTCGTGAGGTAGCAGAATAGATCTGATCAGCCTGTCCACTAGAAAGATGGTCTTCCCTAGAATGTGCATTGCCATCAGAAAGTGACTGGGAGATACTGCCCACTGCCATATTCTCACTGCTTCTTAACACAACAGGTAGGAGCATGCTCACCCTTGTTTGTTGATATACCAGACTATGGACATGTTGTCTGGATAAAAAAAATCAATTCTGGAGGAAGGACATCTAGGAAAGCCTACAATGTTAGGAGGACTGCCTCCATCTTTAAGGCACTGATGTGAAGATTGGCCTCTGATAGGGGCCACATGCCTTGAACTGTTTTTCCCAGGTAATGTCCCCCCCTACTGGGAAGCATTTATGGTCACTGAGGCTTGGGAGAGGAAGGAACAAAAGGACAACCCTGCAACCTCTCAGGAGATTGAATCCACCAATTTACATAATATCTGCATATCCTTTTTAAGTGTATAGGAAAGGTCATGGGGTGGGATCTGATGGACCATTGGACAGCAAGTGTCCACTGTAACATTCTCATATAATATCTTGCCAAAGGGACCAAAGTAATAGAGGTTGCCATAAGTTGAAGAACTAGTCTGGCATGTGGTGTCTGATAGGAAAGAAGCTGATGAGTATGACTTCTTAGGGTCAATAACCTGTTCTTTTGAAACCTTGCAATTTGAATGACTGTATCAAAATGAGTTCCTAAGAATTCCAGAACTTACAATGTGGAAAACTTAAATTTGTCCAGGTTCACTATAATTCCTAGAATGGAGCAAAGCTGAAGCAAGTAGTTTCTGGCCTGGATTAGCAGAAACCTGGAAAGAAAAGTAAGGAGCCAGTCATCTAGCTACAAGAACACCCAGAAACCTTGTAGACGGAGATGAGCTGCAACCACTGCCATGCATTTGGTTAACACCCAGGGGCTGTGGTTAAACCAAAGGGCAGGGCTCTGAATTGGAAATAAATGGCTCCCAGGCAGAAGTGAAGGAAACTCCTGGAGCATCTCTTCATTTTGATGTGGTAGTATGCATCTATCAAGCACATCAAATAATGTGTGTTTTATGAACTGGTTCAATTGGCTGAGGTCAAAAACTGGCCTTAGGTCTCTGTTCTTTTATGGAACTAAAAAGAAACTGGAATAAGGTCCAAACCCTTGTTAGTCTGGAGGGACCTTCTGGATGGCTTTCTTGTCTAGAAGCTTTTTTTATTTCTAATACTGCTGTTTTTGTGAGAGAGGTACATTGTTAAGTTTCTTTCTTAGTGAAGGTGGATACAAAAAGGGAAGAAACAGCCTCTGGTAATTAGTGTCTGCACCCAGACAGCTTTGCTGATGGATATCTAGTCTTCTGTGTGGAGAGATAAGCAACACCCCTGGCTGCCTACAGAGTGCAGCAGTCAGGCAACCATTCAGGGGAGCTGGAAAAGGCCTCAAGGAGAACAGACCCCTAAAGTCTTGATTCTGCAGGCCTCCTCTACCATGACAATAATGTCTACTGTTAAAATAGCCTCCTCTGCCTCTGAGGGATCTATTTCCATAGGAATCTTGGGAAAAAACTTTGAGATTTCCTAAACCACAGTTTAACCCCCCCCCCCCACACACACACACACACACTTACTTTCTGGTTTCTAGATAAAGTCCTTTGGAGAGTAGAGAACCATATGGCCATGGCAGAAAGAGTTTTCCCATACTGTTCACTCCTGGAGAGTGTGTCTGACTATGGAGCTGAACCAAACAGACACATCAAATGGGGCATTGATAAATGACATTTTATTTATTTTTATTTTATTTACTTATTTTACATTTGTTGACCGGGCTATTCTAACTGGATGCATGTCCATTTTCAGTAGAGGCCCGGGGAGATAAGCTCCGTGAAAACAAAAACAAAATCATATAGACAAAAATTAATAAATATAATGCACGTTGCAGGTACAGTACAGAGATAATCAAAGAGGGCAGACATTCATAACATAGTGCAAAATAAAAATGCAAGTACATTACAAAAATGCAGGTTAATACATAATATAAAAAAGAAGGCAGGTTATTATATAATTATGTTGCAAGATGCAAGTAACAGTATACAGAAGGACAAGGTTATGTTGTAATTTAAGGAAAACAGAACTTGATTAATGAGATGAAGAGGGTAGGCAGAAGCAAGATTAGAACAGCTAGTTGCTTAGTCAGGTTTAGTACAGGGGCACAACCAGTGTGTTCTGAGGAAGAGTTTTAGTTTGCTTTTGAAAAGTGATATAGAGGGAATTGAGGAAAGTTCACTGGAAAGAAGGTTCCAGGATTTTCCGACAGTATTAGAGAAGAGAGAGTCCCCAGCCCTGTTGTTTTATTTAGAAATATTTACAAGACGTTTATGTGATGATCGTAAGGTCTTCAGATTGGTATAGGGGATGATGAGGGTAGATAGTACAGGAGCATTGGTAGGTTGGTAAAGGGTCTTATGGGCAATGGTCAGTTGGTAGAATTTAAGCTGATTTTGTAGTTCAAGCCATCCTAGCTGCTTTAGATTATAACAGTGGTGGGTTCTGAATGGGTTTCCTGTAGTAAATCTGGCTGGTTAGTGTAGGAAGTTTCCATTTTATTGGGGTTGTTTTTAGATAGATTAGTATATATGGGTGAGGCATAGAGGAGAGAAGAGATTAGTGGAGTGTGAGCAATAGTTATTCTAGCTGCAGGAGAAAGGAAAGGTTTGATCCTGTAGAGAGAGTCTAGTTTTCTGTTAACAGTTTTTAGAGTATTATTGATATGGGTGTCAAAGTTGAGGTTGTTGTCTACGGTGATACCTAGTAGTTTGGTTGTTGGATCTGGGGATATGAGAGTACCGTTATTTGCTGTTATTGTGAAATCTATTGGGGAGGACTTACAAGTTGGAGTAAAAAGGAGGAGTTTAGCTTTTTTGGGATTCAGGAGGAGACAGAGCTGTGTAAACCATTGTTCAACTGTGTTAATCACCTTTTGGGTAAGGGAGTGAAGTTCAGATCTAGATGTGGATGAGCATATTCATGTGGAATCGTATGCGTATTGGATGCATGTAGTTGGGAGATTGCTAGGTGAAGGTCATTGATAAATATAGAAAAAAGGAGAGGTCCTAATATGGACCCTTGAGGGACACCAAGGTTAACAGGCAGGTGGGTAGATAGAATGTTGTGCCAAAGCACAGCCTGCTGTTTGTTATCTAAGTAGGACTTGAACCATTTTATAGCGAGTTCATCTAGTGACAGGGATTTAAGGATATTTATAAGTATCTGGTGATTTACCATATAGAATGCCTTGGACAGATCAATAAACAGTGCAGAGGAAAGCATATTGTGGTTACGGTTTTTGTTAATACAGTCAGTAAAGGAAAGGAGGGCAGTAGTAGTGCTGTGGGAAGGTGTGAAACCATGGTGACAGCTGGATGGTAAATTATTTTGGATTAGGTGGTCTAGCAATTGCCTGTGGATACATTTTTCCATGATCTTTGCCAAAGGAGAAAGTTGGGCTATGGGACGGTAGTTGAAGAATTCAGTAGAGCTTCCGCCTTTATGTAGGGGGATAATATGGGAGACTTTCCAGATACTAGGGATGTGTCCTTCACTGATGGTTCTATTGAACAGAATGGAAATGGGATAGGCGATGGATTTGGCTGCTTTTTGTAGATATTCAACGGGTAGTTGGTCTGCTGAAGGAGAGGATAGTTTCAGTTTTTGGATAAGGGTAAGAATATATATTGTTGGGACTGGTTTGAAGAGAAATGGAGGGGGTTGGGTTGAGTTAGAGTTAGATATAGTAAAGCTATGAGGTGATAACTGACTGGCAAGTGTTTGAATGGCCTCAGTGAAAAAGTTATTAAAGGCAGTGACAGTATGCTTGGGATTCTCCTGGTCTGTGCCTTTTGGGTTTGGTGTGATGGATTGACCTGGGTGTAATAGTTGGTTAATACTCGCCCATAACTTTTGAGGTTTATTATGGTGAGTCTGCTGGAATTGTAGGTAGTTTCTTTTGTCAGAGAGTATAGCTTTTTTAGTGTCATTTCTCAGCTGTCTGAAGTTTTGTTGGTCTACTGGGTTTTTAGTCATTCGACATTTATTCCAGTATTTATTTCTGAGATGGATTTTTTGCTTGGTTTCTTTTGAAAGCCATGGGGCAGATTTAGTTCTAATTCTGATAGAGTGGGCTGGTGCATGGTGGTCTAGTATGGTTAGGAATTTAGAATTAAAGTGATTAACAGCTTCCTCCAGTGGGAGGTATTTTAAGGGAGACCAGTTACATGCTCTTAGTTCGCTTTGGAAAAGATCGGGGTTAAAGTTTTTCTTGGTTCTAATTGTCCTACAAATGGCTGGAATGGGTAGATTGGACTTATGCCTGATGATGTAGGTGAGTGAGTGGTCACTTGTATCATCAGGGAGGGTTCCAGCTTCATAAGTCTGGGGATGATTATTTATGATAATCCAATTTAAGGTACTTTCTTTCTTATTAGGCTTGTTTATCCTGGTAGGGGAGGTAATGGTTTGAGAAAAAACAGGTTAATATGGGTGGTTGGGTGGCTACTGCTGCAGCACTTCCAATCAATGTTAAAATAACCTAGGATTATGGTTTCTTGGAGTAAGTTTTAAGATAACCAGCAAAGGATGTCTTCTATGGTGGCACTGTTATTACCAGGAGGTAGACAGATACAGATAATATAAATGGATTTGAAAGCATTAATTTAAAGTTTGGAAATAAGAATTTCAGCATTAGAGTCTTAAAGGTCTCCACAAAATCACAGAAATACAACCAGGCATGACTCCTAGTTGTACTGCATATTCCTGCGGCTCTCGAAACACCTTCCATTGCATTGGATATGAGAAGCATGGAAGCATTCGAGAACATTTTTAGGGAGGCCAGCTAAGAATCCACTGTTCTTTTTTCTTTTTCAGACATGGACACAGAAAGACTCTTGGAAAGTTTCTTTGTAAAGTCTCTTTGGATCCTAGTCATGCGTACAAGACAGTTCAGTGACATTAGTGCAAAGGTAGCTCTAGCCTAAACACACTTCCCAAATCTCTTCAAACCACTGGATTCTCAGCTGGGGGATGGACAGGATAGCTTTCTTCTCTGAGCTTTTTAGTGGCTGCTGCTACTACCACAGCATCCACTGCCAGTCCTTTGGTCCAATGAGAATGGTCTTTGGAGGCATGGGGTATCTGTCTGGTTTCCTGGGGATTGGTTCAGTCATGTCCGGTTCCTTCCATGTCCATCAAGAGATTAAATTCACCATCTCATCTTTCAAGGGAACCATCCATGCAGTAGCTGAGCCTGAACCAAAAGCCACAATTAAAATGGATTATTTCTAGGAATGGGCTTCACAAGACCAAACTCCTTTCTGTCTCAGTAACTTGAGAATGTCCCCAAATGAGATGTCCTTAAGGGGACCCCTTACCTTCATCAAAATCCATGTCTTCTGCCAAGGACTCCTGGGGGAGTCAATGTGTCTCCTCTTATAAATATGGTTCTGAGGAGCCTCTGCGAGGGGAAGCTCCAGGGAGGACTCAGAAACTTGGAAGTGTCCTGAATGAGGACTTTCTCAAAGCTAGTGTGAAACAGCTGTCCCAATGGGATAGACTGTGCAGGATCAGAACCCAGGGTTATCAATTTCGGGGCAGGTGGAGTTGAGTGGGGTAAAGATGTCTACACTCCAGCACTGGAGGGCACTCGCTCCACTGCTTCGAATGCAGATGCCAAGGAAGAAATCAAGACTACTCTGGTAACAGCCAAAGCTACCATACCAGCATGGCCAACAGCACTATTAAGGCACTGTTCCAAGACTGAAGCCAGAGTTGCGCTAACACCGAGGCTCCAAGAGGAAAAGTCAGCTCCAACAGCTTCAGAGTCAAACCCATAGCCCCAGACTCGACAATGAAGCTTCAGCTCCAAGATCCTTCCAGCTTGAAAGAAATTATAATTGGTTGGGTGAGAGATGATGCCAGAGTCAAAGAAGACCACAACCTCAGATCCGACAGAGACAATCCAGAAGAGCTCATTTCCAATAATCTCAAACCCATAGGCCAAATCTGGGTAAGAAAAGACACAGGTAAGGGAGAGGGTACACAGCTCATGGTTCCAATGGGAGATGGAGCTAGAATAACTCCCAAACGAATTTGGGTCCTGAAGAAATTCATCATTCTATCCACATCAACTTCTTTTAAGATTCTGGCAGACCTGATGGTGAAAGGTGGCCTCAGGGATCTTTATAAAGGTCTCTTCTGCAGGAAAGATAAGCACAGCCTGGGAGCGAAAGGATTGGAGGAAAACATCAGCTCCGGAAGTGGGGGGGGGGGGTCTTGGTGTGAACCAGAACTGAATCTGAAAGAGCAGTCAGATCCAAAGGTTTGGAAGATTTCGCTGCTGTAGCTGAAGTCAAAACGAACAGAGAATAATCAGGGGATCACTTCTTCATCTCTTTGCCCTTGTCTTTGGGCCTACCACTCTTGTCCCCCTTGTGTTTCTCTAAGGACTTCATATTTTAGGTTAAAGCTTCAGATGTAGAGTTTGAAGCACTGGGGGGAATAAAACCCTTAAGTACTAGTTTATTTCACCACTCAATCATGGTTCAATGACAGAAAGCCATGCAAACCAAGCAATCTTCATCCAAATGAACTGCTCCATAACATACACACATTTAGACTGGGAGTCAGAGTTAGTCATCTTGTCAGTACAAGCCATACTCTCTTTGAATTTTCAAAACACCAAAGCCCCAGGAAACGGATGTAAAAAACACACAACATTTAATGTTCAAATGTAGTTAAAAAGGATCGCTCAGGGTCCAGTTAATAAGGTGCTTCAACGCCCAAAACAAAGTCACAAGCAAGTGGAAGTTTAAGTGTCCAAAAAAGGTTAAAAGCACACAATCCCAACTCTGGTTTACAAGGCAGCCATACAAAATCTAAAATCCAATGTGTAAAGCGCTTTTCGTTCGGGTTATACCCGAACTTCTTCAGACAACCTTCTCAAGAGATGATTAAATTTAAATAGTTCCTTCTTTCGTTACTGTCCAATCAGGAAGAGGCTCAAATCAACTCGTTTTGTAACAGTAACTTTTAAAGTTTAAAGAAAAATGTACTAATGAATTCATTAAATTACATTACATTAAATTACATACTGTATATTCAAATGTTAAATATTCAAGTGTTATAAGTGGCTAGTACCCATATTCTTAGTTGTTAAACAAAGAATTTTAGGTTATACCAAAAAATGTTATAAAAAAGAAGTATAAAATAGCACTACCTCAATCCCTCGTACTGGATGTAGTTATACCATCCACAAAATTACAAGAAAAAAATAAAGTAAAATAATAAGATGAAATAAAAAGTGTCTACCCCCATAAAAATAATTTAACCTGAAGCACCTTATTAACTGGACCCTGAGCGATCCTTTTTAACTACATTTGAACATTAAATTTTGTGTGTTTTTTACATCCGTTTCCTGGGGCTTTGGTGTTTTGAAGCTTCTGTGGTTTGTGGACGTTTATTGGTGTTTGCTGGTCTCTTTGAATTTTGTAGGCTTTTCCAAAATAGTCCTAAAAGAAAAGCACAGAAAAACACTACCAACAAATGGTAGTCAAGTAATACACTCAGAAAATAGAGAAAAGGTGCAAGCTAAGAAAAAAATACCAACAATGATACCAAATGATGCTAGATAAAACTAGTAAAGCAGCAGGTGGAAAAGGCCTAGATAAGAGATATTTTTTAAACGACAGAAAACAAGGGAAAAATAAGGCAATATAACGGAAGAAAGATACTGACTTCTTCTTTCGGCTTTTCCCAGTTAGGGGTCGCCACAGCGGATCACCTGTCCACTCATGATTGGCAGTGAGGTTTTACAATGTCGAGTTGCCAGCCCAGCGCCCAACCTTCCACAGAAAGCACACACACACGCACTCACACCTAGGGCCAGTTTAGAGTGTCCAATCCACATACTGCATGTCTTTCGAGATGTGGGAGGAAACCGGAGCACCCGGAGGAAACCCACAGGGAAGACATGCAGACTCCGCACAGAAGGCACCCCAGCCAAGGATCGAACCGGAGAACCTCTTGCTGTGAGGCGACAATGCTAACCACTGCACCACCATGGCCGCCCTAAAGTCTGAGGCAATACTAATTTCATAAAATTTAAACCTACCCTGACTTAGGAATGTGGTCCATTTCTGTTGTGGTAGTAGAAACCCAAAGCACTGGGAGAAATTAACTCAGGGTGGTGATGACAACCTGAAGTCACTGCACTAGCTACCTCCACAGCTGGCGTTACTGACTGGCTGCTGTGATTATGATGGCTCCCAGGCTCTGCTCTTGCTACTCACCATCAGAACCCTTTCTCTTGCCAGGCCTTGTATAGCATTTCCACAAAGTCGAATTCCTGAGGAATCAGTGGCCCACCCCGCAAAGGATTATGTATAGGACATAAACAATTGAGCAACCGGGGGATTCAGAGATGAGAAAGCACAGAAGCTTTGGGTAGAACAGCCTGAGTGGTGTCAGAAGAGTGTCCGCAAAAAAAAAAGTTGTTATACAAGAGGTTAGTTTTTAGCACGCAGCAGTAGTAATACTAACAAATGACTTTGTGATATCGACTGATAGACTAAGAATGTAGATACTGTTACACTGAACTATTTTCAGAAACTTTTTTGAATCATTTTATAGTAGCAAATATCTAAACTCTATACAATAGACAACAGTGTAGGAGTAATTATGGCAAAAGTTAAAGAGTGCTCAAAGATAGGCTCAGAAAATAGACAGTATTATGTGGAACTATTTCCAGAAACTTTCAGAGACCTGTATTATTAATGCATTTTATTAATACATATATACATTCTATACATAGGACAATAAGAATTTTCCAAAAAATGAATACAAGACAGAGAGCATTTTATCAACCACTATTTAATACATGCTGGTGACTACAGTATTGTTCAAGATACAGTTTTAGACAAGATTACTGCTTCTTGCAGAAGTCATACTTTAGTCAGTAAAAGCATTCTGGGCCTTATATTTGTATATAATTTTAAAGACCATTTTTAGGCATTGCTATCTAAATTTAGGGTCTATATTAAATCAGTGAATGCTGATTGATCGACCCTAGTTCACCGAATGCTGAAAATCCCGAACGCTCGGCACAGTGATTTTTATCCCCAGGGAAAAACAAAATCACTGTTCCACCAAAAAAAAAAAAAAAAAAAAAAAAAAAACATAAGACAGTATTTAATGTGGGGGGCTGTGCCCCCCGCCCCTACTTAAATATACCAACTCCGAGATCGCACCACAGTGGAGGAAACGGCAAACTCCCAAAACCGGCCCATCAATTTCGCTGTTCCGGGTGTTCAGGATTTTCAGCGTTCGCTCAAATAGGGTCGATGAATCAGCGTTCGCTGATTCAATATAGACCCTTAATTTACTTCTTATTCAGGTGTTCATAAGACCTTATTATCATGAAAAGTTGTTGACTAAATAATAAATACTGTCCTTGAAGTAAGGTATTTATTTATCACTCTGAAGTACAAAACCTCCAAATTATTTTCACTGAGAACAAATCCATATTGCTTTCAAGTATAAGAATTACATGATTATATAGATACAGTTTCAAGACTTAGATGTAAAGATTAATCTTTCAAAACCAAATAAGAGATGCAATGCATTTAAATATCTGAGTAAAGATTTTCCCATAAGTGAAGTTACATATAAAATTAATAAATTAAGAGAAATAGACATGCTAAATAAAATCACAAGGATTGAGAAGTAGGTATAACGAAAAGCACAGCTGTGTAAGATCGTACTATAACAGTAGATGTCCGTCTCTTCACTGTTGCAGTATTCTTTACAAAAGAGATCCCCTGCCAAGGGTAGCCCGACACCTGACCATTATGCAAAAGCCTTTAGGTTGTATTGGGTACACAGTGCGTCATAGGGCATAAAGGTGACATGTGGAGATACCATCCTCAAAACTAAAAAGCCCCAGTAGGAACAGTCCAAAGACAGTAGTAGATAACAGCCACATCCAAAAGGAAAAAGGACCAGGAGATGGAGGGAGGGAGTGAATACTGCAACAATGAAGAGAAGGACATCTACTTCTATGGCACGATCTTACACAACTGTACTATGTCCGTCCAAATCACTTTTGCAATATTCTTTACAACAGGGAGAGTGTAATAGCTCAAGAAGAAGACTGGAAGGAAGAAGGGCCACCAGAGCCCCCAAGGAAGCCATAGAGAATGGCCCTGGCAAAGCCAGCTCTGGCCCTAGAGTTCATATCCAACTTATAGTGCTTGGTAAATGTATGCACAGAAGTCCAGTTAGCTGCCTCAAGAATAGAATTAATATCCAAACCCTTGAAAAAAGCACCAAAAGAAGCCATAGCCATTGTAGAATGAGTCTTAACAGTAGAACGAAGGCTCTTCCCATGAAAAGAATAGCAAAAAGAAATTGCTTTAGATATCCAAGAAGAAATGGTTTGGTTGGAAACGGCCAAACTCAAAGACCTAGAATGAAAAGAAACAAAACGCTGTTCAGATTTGTGAAAAGCTTTAGTCTTATCCAAATATCTGAGTTGTCTATGCAAATCCAAGGTGTGCAAAACCTTCTCACTAGCAGACTGTGCAGAAAAAAAAAGTGGCCAAATGAATAGACTGATTAAGAGGCAACTCATTAACCACCTTGGACATAAAAAAGGATTAGTATGAATGGACACCCTGTCCTTATGGAAAACTAAAAAAGAGGAGGAACAGCCACAAGGCCTTGCAGCTCAGACACCCCGTCTGGCAGAAGTAAGGGCCAAAAGAACAGTCTTCCAAAAACAATGCTATAAGGAAGCTGAAGCTGCAGGTTCAAAAAGAACTGGAGTCAAATTTTTGAAAGCAAAATTAAGGTCCCAAGAAGGAGGAACAGGCCTCCTGTGTGGCCTAATGTGAAGGATGCCTCTAAGAAACTGTTTGGCCCCAAATCTAGAGGCTAAATGAAGAGTTAAAGGTTAACAAGCAGAAATAGCTGACAGCTGGCCTTAACAGAAGAATATGCCAACCAAGCATTGATAAATTCACACAAATAAGACAGAACCAAAGGAACACCCACAGTAATGGATCCAGGTTAAGAGAAAGACACCAAACAGAAAACCTCTTCCATTTTGATAAGTGAGATTTCCTAGTAGTGGGTTTCCTGGCCTCTTGCGTCCTCAGAAAAAAGGTGTCTATAGGGGATGAAAACCCTATCAACCACAATGTCAGTTGAACAGTAGACAGGTGGGAATGGATGAGAGACCTCGTCTTGTGTGAATAAGTCCATCCTGTGAGGTAACTTGTGATGATTTCCCTTGGCAAGATGCAGAAGATGAGGGAACTGATGCTGTCTGGGTCAAAAGGGAGTCACCAGCAAGATTTTTGGACCATCCTGTTTTATCTTGAACAGGACTTTCGAAATGAGAGGAAGGGAAAGGAAGGCATAAAGAAACATCCCCTTCCAAGAAAAATAGAGGGGGTCCACCTTCTGGGCCAGACAGCATGGGACTCTGGCACAAAATAGAAGAAATTATTTGTTCAGATGTGAGACAAATCAGTTTACTTGAGGAATACCCCACTGGTGCACAATGTCCAGAAACACATCCCTGTGAAACATCCACTTGTGGGACTGTGCTATGGATCTGCTCAGAGAATCTGCCACTATGTTCTGACCTGAGGGAATGTAAATTGTCTGAAGGATCACATGATACTGGATAGCTAGCTCTCAAACCTGAAGGGCTAACTACATTGCTTGTCGACATACTACACAATTGAGGTATTGTCTGTGAGAATCTTGAGAGGCCCTGGAAGGAAAAGAGAATGAAAAGCCTGAAGAACCAACAGAAGAGCTCACATCTATTTGACACTGATGTGGTCTTTCTTTTGTCAAAGAGACCAAAGGCCCTACACCTTCAGAGGGCTGAAGGAGGCTCCCGTCCGGCATCTGTGAAAAGTTCCTGAGTGGGGACTAGAGGTTGAAAAAGAAGCCCTGGGTTGAAGGACAACTGATGAATCTACCACTGAAGTTCCAGCAAGAGGCATGGAAGAAGCTGGACTAGAAAAGCCTAGGAATGGTGGACGACATGAAACTGCATAGGAATAATGGAAGCCATGAAACCCAAGTCCTAGCAGGAGGGAGAAATGCCAGCATTGGAACAGTCTGGATCCTGCATCCCAGAAAAACATGACCCTGAGGAGGAGTCAAGAATGACCTTTGGAAATTTACAGTAAACCCTAAGCTTTGCAGGACAGAAATAGCAAAGTGTAGATGCTGAAGTAAAATGTCTGTAGAGGAAGCAAGTCGCCCAGGTAAGGAAAGGCCTGCACCCCCCCCCCATAAACTGCAGAAAGTAATCACAAGAGCAAGGCATTTGGTGAAGACCCTTGGGGCAGCAGAGAGACCAAAGGGCAAAGCAGAGAACTGAAAATGCCAAAAAGCAACAAAGAAACTTTAAAACTTCCTGAAAAGGGGATGAACAGGAATGTGTAGATATGCATCCTTGAGACCCAGGGAAACTAGAAAAGCCTGTGGAAGTAGCAGAGAAAACAAGGTTTGAAGAGACAGCATTCAAAAGGATGGGATTTTCAAAAGGGTATTTAATTTGTTGCTTCTTTTTAAGTGAGATATCAGCCTTGAAAATTTTAGGAGGCTCTGACCCCTGATGACACTCTCTAATGGTAGTCGGAACCTCTTCCCTCACTAATATCTGAGGAACACCACTAGGCCCCTTTGATAATAATCAGCCACGGTTCCCGCTGTACATCAAAAGTGGACATCTGAACAACCTCCACGGACATGCATGGCATCAGATCCATGCCGCCTCCAAGTGGTTGTGGCAAACGAATCTGAGAAAGAAACCGGACAATCTTCCAGGCTATCACCAGCTTCAACAGAGATGTCCAGTGGATACGGTACAGCCGAAGAATCAGACTGAGTTTTCTTGGTCTTTTTCTTCGCAGATAGCTGGACCCTCAGGCCAGGAAGATCTTTCCATGGTATCTTTAGCCAATAGTTTAAACTGCTGGTTCTAAGTAAATTGCAAGGGAAGAAAGCCGACTACACAACGTCTTAAGGATGAAAGCTTGACAAATCTAACAAGATGTATGGTCATGGGAAGTGCCTAAACAGAACAAACACTGCTTGTGAAGATCTTTATAGGGAATCTCTCTCCCGCACTGGCATTTCCCTCTTCTGGATGACATGAAACCTAACAACCAGTAACAAGGCAAAACAAAGATAAGAAAATCAAAAAACCCCAATGGGGCACTTATCTGAAAACGGTAGAAACCAGCAGATGAACGAGAGTTCAGACCGATGATCAAGGATGGCATTCAAACTGGCGACAAAGAACATGTCTGGACATCACCTTTATGCCGTATGCCATGCACGGGGAGTGTGTGTGACATATGGTATACCCATTACACCCTAAAGGCTTTTGTATACTGGCTGGACGTCGGGCTACCCTTGGCAGGGGATCCTTATTGTAAAGAATACTGCAACAGTAATATGGAAGGACATCTATGGCTCAACATCAGAAGAAAAATTAAAATAAGATCAAAAATATGTTGGGTGTTTTACATATTTAGAATTGGTCAAACTTCTGCCATCTTATTTGGCCAAAATTACAAAACATTAACACCCATCTTATTTTGTACCAAATGTTCAGTATAACAGAAATGATAGTAAAACTGAACATATTACAGTTGCTTTCTTGAAATCTTTCCAATTATATATAGTGAGAGTAACATAATAAAGTATATAAAAATAATTCATGGGCAAATAGATATTTATTAGTCTTAGAGCTAGAGAGGCATTGAGAAGTTTAACCACTTCACCCTTCAGAAAGTTCCCTCTGAATAGGGGATCAGTAGCACTAATGCCCACCATCAGTTTACAGCTGTCCATCCAGTTGTTGAAGCTGGATTTAAAGATTTTTGTGGAAGTACTATGCGTGATATGCAGAACATGTCTATATGCACTGGGTTACTAGAAATACATGCCAGCAGGTACTACTGATCTTACAATCGAGGCTTTTGCTCTTGGAGTGAGTGAAGCTGAAGCAGATCAAAAAGTAAGGGGTCTTTCAAAGCACAAAATACTAGGCAAAATCACCTGTCAAGGCCTCTAATACACTGAGTAGTGGGAAGGAGATTCTAGTCTGTCAACGTAAAATGCGGAATATTTTCACACAATCGTTATAACCTCCTCTCCCAAAAGAATTTCAAAATAAGTTCTAAAATAACTGAATAGAAAATTGCAGAAACATCACGACAGAAACTCAGCAAAGCTTCAGAAATGTGCGAGTTTGCAGCTAGTTTTTTACTAGCAATATTTGAAGTGTGGTTATTACATATTTGACATAAAGTAGGTGTACTGTGTGTGTTTGAGAAGTAGCAATTGTCAAAGGAGAAAGGTAAAAAAAAAAAAAAAAAAAAAAAAAAGATTGCAATGAAGAAGGAAGTAAGTTTAAACCAGTTGTAGATGAGTGTGAACAGGATTACAAGAAGAGAAATGGCTCAAGAGTTAAATTTTGACAGATATTCAAAGTACTAAAACTGGGAAAAAAAACTTTAGAAGATTGAATATATATGTTGCTGGGGGGATTGCATTATTAATCTGCATGATCTAGGTAATGGAAAATTAGAGGATAAGGATTCACATCCACAGTTATGAAAAGAGCAAAATTCTAGAGTTAGTGATGAGAGGAGAAACTGTGCAGTGTTTGAGAAGGCATAGTGTGGCGGGGGAGGGAGTGGCATACTCCAATTCACTGTACTGCCTGTGCTAGACCAAACGGAAAAGGTCAGTCAGCACCATGACCAGCCTCACCATTGGGACCTGTCTGAGGTGATGAAGGCAGAGCCAGGCAGTGGTGTGACTCTTGAAGCTGCACAAGGACCAACTCCAGGCAGCTGATGAGGGCTACCAGCCACTGGTCACTCATTTCGCCCACCACCTCTACAGGCTTCACTGCTGACTTTGTAGTGTCATGAAACACCAAAAGCAGAAGTTAGTGTAAGGAGGGACATGCATCATGGCTGGCCAAGCCAGTAACAGTAGTTCCTGTCCTACAATAGAAGGAGTGAGTATGCATGGACATGGTAAGAGTGTTGGCTGTCCCTGTTGTGATGCAGTTGTGCAGATTGCCACAAGGGAAGAGTTTAGGGTCATAAAACAAATTCTGTCATTGTCGGGATGCAAGTGAGAGCACAAGCTTTCCTGATGTTTACCCAGACAATGCCCCCTTCCCTGTAAAGCATCTCGCACTGGCAGATCTGAGGATGATCCTCACTGCCAGGGAACAAATGGGCCCATGTGGCATTGGGGAGACTTGAACATCAGCAGGCGGGGAGGCGGGGGGTGGTAAAAGAAAAAAACTGAGAAAGTATATTTTACTATTTATTAATAAAATAATCTAAACCACTCCTCTGAATAGAAAGAAGCATAAGAAGAATTATTGTAAATCTTTAGAAGTATTTGTGGATAGAGTTGTTTTTTGTTTTTTCACAAAAATCTCTTTGCATGTTTTTCCTCTCAATAAATGTTTTTTTCCCTGAGCCTCCACTGAAAATGGGTCTTGCTTGACTCATCTAGATCTTCCCAGTAATAAAATGTAAATAAAGAAATAAATTCTTCTGGTGGTGTTCTTCCTTGCTTTTCACCTCCCACCCATGTTTGTTGTCCAGTCGACCCCAACACTACTTTTGTCCCTTTGTTTGTGTGACTATAATTCTACTGTCTCCCCACAAACGTCAGCAACTCCCCTGTCAGTCTCGCTCTCTCTGTTTTATGTTTGTTTGCCCCTGCTTCTAAATCTCACCCTATCTTTCCTTCATTTACCTTACCCTTAAAACCTTCCTCATCTATCCTTATCACAAAAAAGGGCCCGTCGCTGAACAAATATAATATATACCTTTCCTCCACCTCCCCACTTCTATTTTTACCTCCTCTGCATCCCTTACTGTACCTCCTTTTCCTATTTTAATTTACACCCATTACAACCCCTTTTGATGGTCAAAAGATAGATTTAAACATTGCTGTAGGCCCTTTAATGTGGCTTTCAAGCTGTCTTGTAGCACCAAGTGGTACAGCAGTGGTTCATAGGTTTGTACTAGTCTATCGGCCCTAGGGCCTATACAAGTCTAGCCATAACGATTCCCTGGCTATTGCTTTCCACAAATATTTACTTTCCTGGACCCCTTAGTTATTTGTACTATAGTGTTACACAGTTATCACACGTGCCACAGAGCTTATAAATAAATAGCCCTCGCAGGTCTTGAACCCAAGACCCTGCACACCATAGCCAATGCAATTTACCAGTAAGCGGTAGCACTGTCGCCTCAAAGCAAGAGGTTCTCTGGTTCAATTCTCAGCTGGGGTGCCTTCTGTGTGGAGTCTGCATGTCCTCCCTGCATCCATGTGGGTTTCCTCCTGCTGCTCCGGTTTCCTCCCAGACATGCATCTAGAGCGTTTCTCCCCAGGCCTCCTCTGAAAATTGATTTCATTCCGAGTTGGACTTTCCCGGTTAACAAATGTTAAATAAATAAAAATAAGCCAAAATGTACAGCACATGCGTGCAGATAGCTGTGTACTTGACACTTACTTGCTACCTTTCCTCGCTTATTGGCTAGCTACAGTTGCAGTATTATCTTTTTTTAAAACAGAGCCTACCACCTCCATGGGCAGGTTTTCAAATGAGTTGTGATATGATACACAGAATTCCACCTACTTATTTTATTGTTGATTTTAGGCCACCCTGTGCTATGAGTCATTCCTACTGGAAGCTTAATGTGGTTGCACTAAACATGTTTCTCAATCCCAAGGAATAGTAATATCATACAAGAACATCAGGCCTCCAAGACTACTTAAGCTTGCTTACTGAAAACAATCAGCATAAACAACCAGATCCTTGATTGATGCTCACCCACTAAAACATTTTAAGTATCACCAAATCCTGACCCAAAGATGACATTTTTAATCTTAAACACCACTTCCTTGGTTAACAAATATGTATTTAACACCTGGGTGGTAGGCATAATTAAAAAAAGGCAAAGTAGTTCAAGCAATCTCTACCAATGTCCAGGACTCTAAATGGCTCATCATACATATTCCATCAAATTCTGTACTTAGCCATTGCCTATATTCCTACCACTGCCACCCATGACATATTTAAACAGCTGATGCTCCAATTACTGCAGACTTCCCAACCATAAAATATTTTAAACACTTGTATTAAATTATCTCTTAAGACATAAGCAAACATACATCAACAAAAAAGTAGATAAACCATATTAACACTTTTTTTTCAATTTACATGCATTTTACATTACACATATTTTTTTTCTTTGTAATTATTATCAGTCCAACATTGCATAAACTGCTCAATTCCTGCCTTCCCTTAAACCTCACTCTTCCTGAACATTATTCTGCATGTACTGCTTCCAAAATTTCCATTTATTTCTATATAACTTGCGCCTTCCCCTTTTCTAAAGATCCTTCTTCCAGTTCTTTTACCTCTTTTTATAGTATTCAGTACTTCAAATACAGTTTATTTAGACTTTGATTTCCATTTTCTAATAATTGCTTTTTTTGGCAGCCAACAGAAGTAAACTTCATAAGGCTTTACTATATCCAGGCAATTCAAATCCTGTGTCACATCTCAAAAAAAATCATATCCTTAGTTACAGCCATTTTCTCACCAATATTTCTGACAGAGTACTCTAAAGAATTTTTAAAATGTGGCAATTCACTACAATCAACAATTAAATTTATGTACTCACCATAACTATGCATCTGTGTTGTCCATTTTCATTCTTCCTCAAATGATGGGATCTCGCATCCAACCTGGGATCTGTCTCAGCAGCATTTATTATACTCTTGGATCCAACTCTCGAGCTCCTCCCTTTACCTATAATGTCCCATTCACCCTGCAATACCCTCAGATCAAGTTTGCTGCCCAATAACCACTCATCCGTTTTTTTTTTCCTGGACTATCCGGAAATCAGACTGATTGTCCGGTACTCCAGAAAACACTGTACAAACTCTTATATTCTGTTTCAAAAAAAGAAACAGACTATCGAAGTTTGTTAAACCTGCAGATTTTATATGTTTTTTTTTTTTTTTTCTTACAAAAGGCATAATAAAATTCACAGAAACAAGGCATCAAGAACAGAAAAAAGAGGGTGTTCCCCCCTCATCTGATGTGACGATGATGTCATGAAATGGGTGGAAAGTTGTCGGGGCATGAGCAGGTTGTGGGAGGTGCGATTAGTGTGGCCTAAGTCTGGTTTTAGCCACAAACAAAGGTGGCAACCCTACTCAAAACTGGAACCGAGGTTCCATAATCATCACAAGGTCTCTCTAGGGAAAAAAAGGGAAGAGGAAAGTAGGGTGGAAAGTTGATGAAGAATGACAATAGACAACACAGATGCATAGTTATGTTGAGTATATAACTAACATCTGATGATGTCATTTTCATTTGTTCCTTAACTGACGGGACGAGTCCCCAGCTATGTGAACCTTGGGTGGCCATCATGGAAGGATATTCAAGAGTAGTGCAAAACCAAAGGCAGCCCTGCTTCTGGGAGTCAAATCCAATTTGTAATAAGCAGGAAATGTATGAGCATTAGATTAAGTAGCTGCAGCACAAATGTCATCATTAGAAGTCCTAGACCAGAAAGCAAATGATGTAGTCATGGATCTGTTGGATTGTGCTTTAGGAGGTCTAGTAAGGGCAACCTCATTCACTGTAAACAAAGGGCATGCAGTCTGTCAGACATCTGGCTAAGGTAAATTTAGAAACTGATTTACCCAACTGGTTGGGGAGAATTAAATCTTTTATTCTATGGAGATAAAAGTGGAGCTGCCTATCTACATCTAAGAGATGATGCATGTATTTACCTCTGTTAGCAAAGTTGGAAAAGAAAACAGGCAAATTAATAGCTTGGTTAATATTTACCTCTGAGGCTACTTTAGGCAAGAAGGATGGATTGATCCATAAGGTAACTCCATCTCTGTGCAAGATCAAATATAGAGATTTGGAAGAGGGAGTCTGGAGCTTGGCTACTAATCTTGCAGATGTAATAGCCAATAAAAAGCAGTTTTCTAACATCAACAATTTTAAGTCAGTTGTAGCCCATGGTTCAAAAGGACTCTCAGTCAAAACTTGCAGCACAACTCTTAAATCCCAGGGTGCTGTAGAGTCCTTCACTGGGGCCTAAGCAAAAAGGTACCTTTAGGGAAAGCCTTGCACAATTTTGATGAAGCTATACAGGAAGCATTTTCAGCTGAATGAAAATTAGATATCGCTGCCAACTGCACTTTGATAGTAGAGAAACTAACTCCTCCATGAAAAACAGATGCTGAAAACTCCAGGACAGCTGAAACAGGGGCAGTGAAGGGGTCTAATTCCCTCTACAGCGCCCAAACAGAATTGCTTACATTTACTTTTGCAGATCTTCCTGGTAGAGGCCTTCTGGGATGATAATATCTGTCGGACCGGGGAGGAAAGCCTGGGCTGTCTAACCATCAGCAGAACTGGAGAAATAATGCGATCAACTTGAGGCCTGTAATGTCTGTATGAAAGAGAGAATGTGTCTGGACTGGGTTCTAGTATCCAGGGTGTGTATAGAAGATGAGATCAAAGGAAAGGAAAAGTACAGTTGTGTACCTACCATAAATGTAGATGTTCGAGTGTATTCACTGTTGCAGTCATTACACTTAGGTTATCCTGCTGGCAGGCTACCCGCAGTCGGCCTGAATTCCAAAGTCTTGGTCCGGCGTCGGTTGATCTCGCCTCTTCCCTGACGTCAGTGCACCAGGGGTATAAAAGATGCAGCCGGCGCCATTTTCTTCAGTTTTTCTTGCCCCAGATGTCAGGTGCCCCCAAAAGGGTAGGCTAAAAAACATTGCTAATAAAAGCATGCACTAAAATAAACAATACCTTCATCTACAAGCAAATACACCACATAGGTTGTATAGGATAGAGAAGTACAGATAAGTCCCAGCAAAGAAAGGGCGATGGTGGGTAACCTGGACTGCAACAGTAAATACACTCGAACATCTACATTTATGGTAGGTACACAACTGTACTATGTTCATCGTGTTTCACTGTTGCAGTCATTACACTTGGGTTGAATCCCAAAGCTGAGGTTGGAGGGCTGGGTCTAAACAGAATTAGGAGTGGCTATAAGGCCCTGCAAGACTGCAGTGGCAAAGCCTGCTCTGGATTTAGAGTAAAAAGGCAAGTGGTAGTGCTTAGTAAAAGTGTGCACTGTAGTCCAAGTTGCAGCCTCCAAAATATCCTTGGTTGGTACTCCTCTGAGGAAGGCTGCTGAGGTGGCTGCTGTCCTGGTAGAATGCGGTCTAATGCCCTTAGGCACTGATTTACCATGTTGTGAATAGCAGAAACAAATGCAGTGTCCTATCCATTTTGAAATAGTCTGCTTTGAGATAGCCTTTCCTTGTGATCCTGCAGCATATGCCACTAAAAGTTGTTCAGTCTTTCTGAAAGCTTTAGTTTTGTCCAAGTAGAAGCGCAGCTGTCTGTGTATGTCCAAAGAATGCATAAGTCTTTCCCCTTTATTCTGCAGGTTTGGGTAAAAAGTAGGCAAATGAATGGTTTTGGTTAAGAGCCACACTGGACACTACCTTTGGCATAAATGTCGGGTTTGTCCTCAGAGGAACCCTGTCCGGATGGAAGATAATAAAAGGTTCCACAGCCATTAATGCCTGTAACTCTGAGACTTTTCTTGCTGAAGTTATTGCTAGGAGCAGAGCTGTTTTCCATGATAAGAATTTTATCTCAGCTGTATTGGCTGGCTCAAAAGGAGACAGTGTGAGTTTTTCCAAGACAAAATTGAGGTCCCATGCAGGTACTGGTGCCCTCCTTGGAGGTCTTATGTTTTTGGCCCCCCTGAGGAACTGCCTAAGCAATGGATATGAAAAAATAGGTGGGTCTATATTGTAATGAGCTGAAATGGCAGAGGCATGGATCTTAATTGATGAGAAGGATAGGCCTTTGTCCAGCATCTCAGTTAGATATTGTAAAATCTGAGGAATATTTGCAACAAGCATGTCAATTCCTTGTGCCTGGTTCCAAGCACAGAATCTCTTCCATTTTTCTGCATAAGATTTTCTGGTGCTGGGCCTCCTGGCCTCCAAAATGACATCCATAACCACTTTAGAGAGAGGTGTATTCTGAATGGTTACAGTATCCGCCATGCAGCTAGATTTAGAGTTCTGAGTTGGGTGTGTAGGATCTGATTGTTTTGTTGGGTCAGTAAATGAGGAATTTGAGGCAATGTCCAGGCTGGGCCTTGGGACAAGCTCCTTAGGATTGGGTACCAGTGTTGGCGTGGCCAATCCGGGGCAATCAGAATCATTTGTGGCTTCTCTTGTCTGACCTTTAGGAGTACCTTGGGGAGGAGAGGCAGTGGAGGAAAGGCATATACTGTAAGGTTGTTCCAGCTGAATGACAGAGCATCCACTTTCCATGCTTGTTTGTGATAAGTCCTTGTGCAGAATCTCTGAAGTTGGCAGTTGTGAGAGGAGGCAAGAAGATCCATGTCTGGGCGTCCCCATTTTCTTGTTATCATGCTGAAGATTTGTGGATCTAGTTTCCACTCGTGAGGGTCCATGAGGTTTCTGCTTAGTTCGTCTGCCAGAGCATTTGTTTTTCCTGGCAGGAATTGTGCTTGCAGGTGTACTTGGTAAGTCAATGCTGTGTTCCACAAAATCATGGCTTGTCTGCAGAGGGGGTAGGAATGTGTGTCCCCCTGCTTGTTTATGTACCACATAACTGTGGTGTTGTCTGTCTTTATCAGCAGCTGTCCTGGACGAAGTAGGTCCTTGAAGGCTGTCAGGGCATTTTGTACAGCTAGCATCTCTTTTTGACTGATGTGTAGATGCCTTTGGTTTGGGGGCCATGTGACCTGAATACATGTTCCTGCCATGTGGCCCCCCCCCAGGCATAATCTGATGAATATGTTGTTAGTGTTTGCCTGGCTGTGATTAAAGTGAATGGCTGTCCCTTGTTGTGGTGACAGGCCTGTGCCCACCATCGAAACACCTGTTGCAGGCAGGGAATGAGTGAAATTAATGATTCCAGGCTGTGGCAATGTTGAGTCCAAACACTTTTTAGGTACCATTGTAGTTTCCTCATATGCTGTCTTGCATATGGAATTAGCAGAATGCAGGAAGCCATGTAGCCCAGAGCCTACAGAATTTTTCTTGCAGATAACTGGGTCTTTGTTGCCATGTTTTCAAAGTAAGAAGTCAGTTACCTTTGTTTGTCTGGCGTGCCCTAGGCAAATTAGTAATCTTTTTACAAACGTCAGATGCTTTAGTAGAATGTCTTTGGCCTCTGCTTGAATAAGGCAGTCGTCCAAGTAGGGATATTGAATTTCTCTTTGTCTGCAAAATGCAATTACTGGTACCAGGCATTTTGTGAAGACCCTGGGCGCAGTAGATAAGCCAAAGGGCAGTGCAGATAATTGGTAGTGCATTGAGCCAGCTATGAATCTGAGGTATCTTCTGCAAGATTGTCTGATTGGGACATGCAGGTATGCCTCTTTAAGGTCCAAAGTTACAAGCCAAGTCTTTTTGCCCAGCATGGGCAGAAGCTGCTGCAGAGTCAACATTTTGAATTTCGGAACGTCCAGAAATGTATTTAGAATAGACAGGTCCAGAATCGGTCTCCATGCTTTGTCCTTTCTTGGTACTAAGAAAAGTCTTGAGTAAAATCCTTGTCCCTGCTCTTGTCATGGCACTGGCTGAATAGCCCTCATGTCCATGAGAGATGAAACTTGGTTTTGTGCCTCTGCCCATTGATTGTGTGGCAGGTCTGGCATACCTTTTGCCTTTGGAAGGGTTTGAAAGTGGAAACTGTAGCCCTGAGAGACTATATTTAAGACCCAATTGTCCTGGGTAATCATGTGCCAATTTTGTGAAAAAAGTGCTAGCATTCCCCCCAAGGATGCTGCCAAAAGATAAATGCTTGGCAATGGCAAAGGGAAGTCATTGGGACTGTTTCCTATATGGCTGTGTTTTGTCTTCTCCGCTTTTGGAGGTAGAAGCACCCCACTGTTTGGGCCTGTATGAGCCCTGGGGCTGTTGTCTGCCTCTAGGACGTCTGTATCTGCCTCTTTGTGGCCTGTCTGACACGGGAAAGGACCAATTTTTAGAAGGTCAGCTCCTGCTAAATCTGGGTGGCTGCACCTGTAAGAAATCCTTCACTGTCTGCATAGATTTAGCTTTATCCTCCATTTTCTTTAACACCTCTTCTGCCTTAACACCAATCAAGTATCATGCTGTAATGGAGCATCCAATAATTTTGCTTTAACATGATCAGGTAGAGTCTGTTCCTTTAACCAAGCATGCCTTCTAATGACAGAGCCTGTTACAGCAGCCCTGCAAGAGGCCTCCAGTGAATCCTAACCACATTGCAAAGTATGTTTTCCCACTTGCTCAGCTGCATGCAATAAATCCTGCAATTCCTTGTTCTCAGCACATTCAGAATTTGTCAACATTTTCTGTTTTAACAGAGACATTAAATATTGCTGATATTTAAGCATATGAAATTGACAATTTAAAGCCCTTACAGCCAAGGTAGCTGAAGTGTAAACTTTTCCCCCCATCTGTCCAGTGCCCTAGAATCTCTATCTGAGGGGACAGGGTTTTTTGCAGTAACAGCCTTGACCCCTTTGGGACCCTGAGAAATAGTTTCTGGGTCAGCTGCAGGGTTTTTATATAGAAATTTATGAGAATCTGGAACCTTGTAGTATCTGTCTGGCTTAACAGGTGCAGGAAGTAAAGAGTCTGGAGACAGGCCGGACTCTGAAAATACATCATCTACAATGTCTAGAACAGGAGGAATAGCAAGAGGTCTGTGCTGAGGTAGTAAAAGAAAGTCTCTGAGCCTTTTCTTAGAATCAGAATAATCTTTGCTCTCCCAGTGGAAATGCTCCCTCATGGTATGCAAGGTTTCCCCAAATGAGTAATCCTCAGGAGGAGAAGCTGAAGGAATAGATTCTTCAGCATCAGAGTCCTCATAGGGAGGAACAGAGTATCCCTGTTCTGAAGAGGAGTCAGAGGAAATGGAAACCTCATCAGAGGAATCATATTCAGTGTCTTGCCTAGGCCTCTTATCAGGAGGGGGATGGGAACCCCTGATCAAAGTAATTAGGTCTTCGGCCATTTTGAGCATCTGTTTCTTAGGCATGGAAGTCTATCCTGGAGAATGCTGTACTTGTTTCCTTGTCTTTAAAACCGTTTTAGTCTTTGATGCTGAAAATGGCTTGATATTAAGCTGTGTAGGTCTGAAAACACCCTCAGAAGCCGATGCCTGCTCAGCGGCTCCGGACCCATCTGAGGGATTAGTTTCTGAAGGCCCAATACCTTGAGTATCCAGTGGCCTAGCTGTCTCCACGTGGGAGTTGGAGGTGGCCTGTGGCTCTGAGGTAGCGGGTGTCAGGGGCTGCGAAAGCGCCTCACTGAGAACCGGCGACTGGCCTAGAAGAGGTTTCATTGTCGGTTTTGGACCTCGGATGCCTGTCCTTTTCTTTTTCCTTGCGCTTTTTGTGAACTTTGGTCATCGGCTGTTCTGACGGCATTATGTAGTTAAACCTTCGGCCAAAGTAATGAAAAGCAAAATCGTACCGACGCTTAATAGTGCGTTGGTTAAATCTAGCACAAAACCAACAACTAGCAACGTTGTGGTCAGGGCCTAGGCAAGGAATACAGTAAGAGTGAAAATCCTTATGAGGTATTTGCTTCCCACAAGAAATACAATTGTTAATTTTTTCTGACATCGGTCTGGAACAACAAAAAAGTTTCCCCAACGGGGTACTTAGCTTTATAGAAGACTTTGGATCTGAAATTCAATTTCGAAAACCTCAGGAGTCAGCCGACCGGCACTTACGAACTGCTTTTGCTTCGGGCACCGCGAGGCAAGAAAGACTGAAGAAAATGGCGTCAGCTAAATCTTTTATACCCCTGGCGCACTGACGTCAGGGAAGAGGCGGCAGCAACCGACGCCGGACCAAGACTTTGGAATTCGGGTAGACTGCCAGCAAGATAACCCAAGTGTAATGACTGCAACAGTGAAACACGATGAACATCCGCACTTTATGAACACAAAAAGGAGCAATGAGGATAACCGTGTTATTTGACCGAAGTGCCTTCTGTAAGAATTTGGAAATTACAGGTATCGGAGGATAAGTTTACAGGAGACCAGAGGGTTAATTGAAGACTAGAGCATCTCTTGTGAACTTTTCTGGAGGGGGATCAGGGCAAAGAACCTGCTGCACTTGTTGTGGGTTGTGGGGAGATGCAAAGCGATCTGAGCAAGGTTGACCCCATCGACAGAAAATCCTCTCCACCACTGACTGACCGAGAGACCACTCGTGAGGCATCAGAATGGACCTGCTAAGTTTGTCCGCTGGCACAATGGATTTCCTCGAGATCTGTGTTTCCATAAGAAAGCACTTGGAGGAGATCACCAAATGACACATTCTCAGTGCATCTCAACAAAGGGGACAAGACTGGGTTCTCCCCTGTTTGCTGATATATCAAACCACAGACATCTTGTCAATTTGAAACAAAATTGTCCTGAGGGGAAGGGAGTCCTGGAAAGCCTGCAATGCTAGGAGGACCACTCTCATCTCTTGGACACTGATGTGCAAATTGGTTTCTTCTGGGGAGCACGTGCCTTGGAATGTCCTTCCCAAGAAAGGCCCCCTCACTGCAAGTGGAAGGCATCCATGGTTCTTGTGGCTACTGGTGGTGGAAAGACAAGAGGGCGGCCTTGAGAAATTCTGTCAGACTGAATTCATCAAATAAGGTGGTCTTTGCATACATGTGTGAGTTTGACTGGTGAGGACAAAGGATGGTGAAGAACTGACCACTGAACAGCTACAGTCCATTGAAGAATGCACATATAAAAGGAGGCCAAAGGAACCAAGGTTATGAAGCTACCATCGACCCTAAAGTCTGAAGAAACAGTCTTGCTGGAGGACAAGGGTGTGAGACAACTTGTTCCACATGACACCTGATGGTCCATACTCTGGTGGAAGGGAGGCTATCTGACTGACTGTGTCCAAATGAGCACTTATGAACTCCAGTCTCTAAACAGACTGAAGATGTGACTTGCAAAGTTTGACCAAGATGCCTAGGGATTGAAATAACTGGCGCTAGTAGTCCCTGGATTTCTTGAGGAGATGCCTGATTGGGGAGGTGAGGAACCATTTGTCTAGGTATGGAAATATTTGTAATCCTAGCTGTCAAGTGAGCTGCTACCACTGCCATACATTTAGTAAACACCATGGAGGCTTTGGTGAGACTAAAGGGAAGGGCGCTGAACTGACAGTGACTGGCCCCCAGCCGAAAGCTCAAGTTTCTTTGAGAGTGTATGTTCACAATGATATGAGAGTACATGCCCTGAAGATCGCTGGAGAACATACAATCATCCTTTTGCAGAAATGGCAGAATGGACTGAACCATGACCATTCAGAACTTTGAGTTCTTTATAAATGTATCAGTTTGCTGAGGTCCAGAACTCATCTCAGGTCCCCTGTATTCTTTGGCACTAAAAAGAATTGTGAGTAGGTTCTGAATTCTTTCTGGTCTGATGGAACCTCCAGGATGACTCTTTTGTCTAGCAGTTTTTTGAATTTCTAGAGCTGCTGCCTCCCTCTAACTGGAATATCAGGGAGTCTTTTCCTTTTGTTTGGAGGGAAATAAACTCTGGACATACTTTTCCGCACCCAAGTATCTTTTGTGACTGATGCCCAGGCATATGGGTGCAGAGACAAGTGTCCCCTCGTTTGCCTCCTGAAATTAGCAGTTGGGCAATCTTTCAGGAGCACTGAAAGGATTTATCTGAGAAGGATTCTTGGAAACCTTGATTTTTTGGGCCTCCTCTGCCGTGAGGACAGCTTCTTGCATTAGACCTCCCCCTCTGCATATGGGGGAGATATCCACTTGTGAGTCCTGGAAAGGACCTTGGGACTTACGGAACCACATTTTCCTTCCTCCTCGCTGATACCTGGAAAAGGATCTCTGAGGGGTAGAAAAACGAATCCCCATGGCAGACAAGGTCTTTCCATCCTCCTCACTCAGAGAAATCTTTTCATTAACAGTGGAGCCAAACAAGGATGATCCATCAAAAGGAGCACTGATGTATGAAGACTTGAAGGGTTCCGCAAAGTCACACAAGTGCAATGAAGCATGTCTCCTTATGGCTATGCCTGAACCCACCAATCTTGAAATACCTTCAGCAGCATGGGAAATTAACTTAATGGAAGCATTAGAGATGGATAGAATTGCAGCTAGCTGTGAATAAAGCTTCTTGTGGTCCTCCACAGACATGGACTCAGAAAAGGATCTGGAAAGTTCTTTAGTCAAATCCTTTTGTAGCCTGGTGAAATGTGCCAAATAGTTCAGTGACAGTAAGGCAAAGGTTGCTCAGGCATAAATGTGCTTCCCGAATCTGTCCAATGTCCTGGACTCTCTGTTAGGGGGCTGGATAGAGGAGTTCTGATTTGCCAGCTCTTTCTTAGTGGCTGCCACCACAACCATGGCATCAACAAAGACCTCCTTGCTCCAGTGTGGCCTGTCCATAGAAGGGGCAAGTAACTAATCAGGATGGAGAGGGATGAGCTCTGCAGTATCCGTCTCATTCCATGCCCTGAGAGAGACTAGATCTATAAACTCATCAGCGGGGGAGTCATTAAAGACATAGATGGTCCAGACCCAAAAGCTTCCAGGAGAACTGATTCCTCCTGGGAAGGGAATCAGGGGACCATTTACCTTTCTGCTTTAGGATTTCTAAGTCGTTATAGAAGGAGATATCATCTGGTGGAGACCTTGGGGATCTCTTCCCCTTCATTGAAGTCAGTGTCCTGAGTGGAGTTTATTTGCCTTCTCTTGCACGTTTTCTTGCAGGGAACCTCCTCAGTGGGACAGAATGAAGAAATGTCCGAAGAGATGGAAAAGTCCTCAAGGGGAACTTTCTTGATGCTTGATAGGGCCAGATATCACTGTGTGATAGGTCTATGAGGATAAGTGATTGGACCTAATGGTGGCAGGGGCTGTAGAATCTGAAGAAGAGTAGTCGTCTCTCTCAGATGAGAGAAGACCCTCTCTACCACTTCAAAAGCAGAAGGACTAGGAGAACTTGTAGCTGGCCACACCGGCACTGAAGCCCCAGATCCCACCATACCCAGACCCTGCCCAGATCCCTGCCTCAAAAGGGAAATTGGACCCAAGCCGTTCAATGCCAAAGCTCCAAGGGGCAAGGATGGCTCAAACAACCTGGGAGTTGAACCAAGCCCCTCAGACACTGAGCCGACATTTTGGCTTTGAGACCAGTCCTGTTCCAAGGGGATCAGCACCAGACAAGTCAGGGATGCAGATAGAGTCGAAGACCTAGCCTTCCTCGGATCTGATGCAGACACTCCTGAGGTATCTGATCCGAGGGCTCTGAAACTGCCACCAGATTGGGGAAGGAGAAATTACAGTGTGGGAAACAGAAGGGAGGCTCACAGATCTGATGGCAGATGGAGCCGAGATAACCCAAATCAGAATCTGAGCTCTGAGGAGCATCCTCATCATCCTGTTCATTTCGGCTTCAGAAAGGTTCCTGGAGGATCTGATGGAGTAAGTAGAAAACTGGGGCCGGGGGACACTCCTCAGGGTCTCTTGCAGGAAGGGAGAATGGAGCAGAGGAGCGATAGGCTCTGGAGACAACCTGAATGACCAGGTCCTCAGAGACTTTACTTGGTGTCAGATCCTAGTTTTTCTGTACTTTGACAGGAGGCTACGAAGGTCAACCTGATTTTGGAAAGAGTCTGGGAGACTGCTTCCTGGATTCTTTTGTCTTCAAAGTGGCCTCAAGTGCTTTTGTTGGGGTTCAAGCCCCTAAAAGAGAAAAAGAAGAAGGTAACAAACCCTTTAAGACTAGTTTGTTATCCTGGTAGCTAAGGGACCCAGACTTAAAACTAGCACAAATTGTACATTCAATGTTTAAATGGGCTGCTCCCAGGCAATAAGCAAACTCCCTATGAACATCAAAATTAGGGATCTTGTGCCCAAATGAAGTGCATTTCTTAAACCCAGTGGGTTTGTCAATTGACTGACAGAGTTAAAAAAAATGTAAGTCATTTTTTTTTTTGTAGATAGAAAACTACCACCAATAGTTTGTTTGTGTCTTTCGGCTTTCCCGGTTAGTCGCCAGCGAACTCGGTCCGCTAATGATTGGCAGTAGAGTTTTACATGCTGGCTTGCCAGGCCTAACGCACAACCTTCAACGAAGGAACGCTCGTTCACGCATGTCGCCACACAGAAGACGCTCTGAGGATCGAATGAAAACTACCACCAATAGTAAAAAAAAAAAGATTACCTTCTGAAGGATAAGAAAAGGAGAGCAAGAACAAAGAAAGTACTAACAATAATATGTAGAATTACAGAAGGTAGAAACAGGAGAGGAAAATAAAAAGTAATCCTAACATGATAAAAGCTGAAAAACTATGCTAAGGTAGAAAGAAGTGATTTGGAAAGGAGAAACAAAGAAAAACAAAAGAAGTTACACTCACTGCTCTATGAAAAGGATCCAGGTCTGTAGCGATAAGGCAGCAAATGAGATCTTTAGTACTGCAGGGTGACTGTGGCAATATGGGTAAAAGGAGGAGCTAAAGAGTTGGATCTAAGAGTCTAGTAAGTGCGACTGAGCTGAATCAAAGATTGGATTTGACACCTCATCCGTTGAGGAACAAATGAAAGTGACAACATCAGATCATATTTTTCCAGTTACCTCTTTCTTCTCCCATCACATCACAAATATTTGCTATCTACCTGAGAAAAATTTCTTTAAAGTCTGCTTAGGGTATAAAATACCTATGCAAACAATTACAAGCAAAAATTCTAAAGCTTCTGGACTTTGTTGCATACTTGGGAGCGATACATACTTTCTCCCATTGTTCTCTTGTAAATTGCTTTTCCTGTCTCTCCTCCCAATATTTTCTAACCTTCTCTGAATGATTTTTATAGTTATCATGCAATATTTTATATGCCCTAATAATGATCCCTTTTTTAACAACAGTTTCTGTTCTAGAGTCATCTAAAAACTCCATCAAAGCCCCCCTTTCACTTAAGATTCCCTTATCCATTTCTCTTTGCCTGTACTCTTATATCAATCCCTGGTAGGGAAGGCAGTCTGTAGCCTACAGTCCAAACATCATCTTGGCCTTGTCCCACTCTATTACATTTCCCTCTCCCACTCTATTACCTTTCCCTCTCTAGTTATTTGCTCCCAATACCATGACTTATTTGCCAGTGTTCGCCAGTAAATTCCAGCTCCCTCTTGCCTATTTTCTGTACCCTTACTTACAGTCATTCCTAATGGCAAAATCTCCTTCCTCCATTCTCATGTTGGCTTAGTTGTTAGAATACTGTCTGCTACTGTATGAATATAATATCCTCATTGTTGTTAGTATTCTCCTGAAGGATTTGCATCCAAAATCCTTCTCCCTCTCCATTTCTTGAACATGCCCCCACCACATCATCACTTTCCATTTTGAATTCTAACCGTTTGCTTCTGTTATGAATATGAGGATTAACTGTGTAGCTCTAAAATATCCCTTCAAATCAGGTAATCCTAAACCACCTTATTCTATTGGAAGGATTTACTTATCCTACTTAACTCGTACCCTCCTCCCCTCCCAGATAAATTCCTTCAACTCTTACAGGTTCATTTGATTACTAGGCTAATGGCACAACAGCCTTTACAAGCCTAGCCAATAATACCCAGGATATGACAATGTTATGTCTTAAGTTCACAGATATGGGATGGGGTAGTATCAGGGTAGTGGGTCTTTGGGTGTTGGAGCCCTGTGTCAATTTGCAGACTGCCTTTGTCCATAAGGGACATGGACAGTACCCTACAAGTGAATTTACTGTTCCCTATCCATTTATCCAAATTCTTTTTGGACAGAATGAGAGACAGGCTTTGTTTTACAAAGATGGGAAGTTTATTCCATAGGTGAGGCAGCCTTTGGGATACAAATTTCTCTCTCCAACAAGTTCTGTTAGAGTCACAGATAAGGTTCTGGTCCATGGAACTTGTAACTCCTGCATAATTTTTCTTGTGAATATGTAACATTTTCATCAGGGCTGTATCAGAGAATGCCTTGTAGGTCAGGCATAAGTCCCCCCTTTCAATAAATGATATGAGACACAGTAAAGGACCTTTAGTTGGTCTACAAAAGACGTGAATTTTGCATATTTTTTTTAACAAGAAACCTCTGGGGGCCGCTCCAGTTGGTTTAAGTGCTTGGTTAGGTACATGCAGAAGGCAGCACTGTACCGATTATGGGCCTGATGAGGGATGAGTACAATGACACTGACTTCTTTCATATTGATACCATACCTTTACTTATAAGTTAAGCCACACAGAAGGATTTTCTCACTACCGTAGCTACCTGGTGGTCAAAATTTAGATTACTATCTCTGCTCCTAGGTCCCTCACCACTGGGTCTACTATTAGAGACATGTTATCAATATTATAATTTTCATGGATGTCTGATTTACCAAGGGGAATGATTACACAGTTTTTACCATTTAGTCTCAGATCATGACTTTGGCACCAGTTGTTTGAAAATTTTTAGGCCTGTTTGTAGCATGTCAACATTGTCTGGGAATTAAATGACTGCTCCCAGCTTACTGTCATCAGTGAACTTGGTGAGTCAGAGGCCCCGAACATTGGCCTTCACTTCAGAGAAGTATATACCAAACAGGAGGGGTTCAAACACCAAGTCCTGTGGGACACCACTAACAACAGGTTTGATACTGGAAGTGGATTCACCTATCCGGACAACACATATCCTGTCAGTGAGCCAGTTGGCTATCTGCCTGATGATGTAGGGGTTTATGCCTAATTCAATAAGTTTATCTATGAGCCCCAAGTGGGGGATTATGTTCAAGCTTTGGTCAGGTCTAGATAAGCGGTATATACCATTTACCCTCATCCATGGCTCTGGTGACTTTCTCAAAGAGGTCCACCAGATTGAGCAGGCATGACCTCCCTTTGACAAAGCCAGAGTGGGTCTGGCCTAGTTTTTCTAGAGCTTTTATGTTATTGATCAGGTCTATGATGATTCTCTCCTTGGCCTTGCAGATACGACTGGTCAAGCTTATGGGTCTGTAGCTCCCTGGGTCAGCTGATGGGCTCTCCTTGTGCACAGGGATGGCTGTTGCAGTTCTTCATTCCTCTAGGACAACACCCATCCAGAGGCTTTGGTTAAAGAGGGTTTCTAGTGAGCCTAATAGATTCTGTTTTAAGCTATTTAAGAAGCATTCTGGAATGTTGTTAGGACCAATGGAGGCTGTGGTTTTAGCATTAGCGAGGACAGTAAGGACCTGTTCCCTTGTAATACCTGGTAGGGGGTTGGTTGCGGGTATTTCTTGTGGTGTGGTGTGGTAGGAGGTGATGGGGAGAAGTCTGAACTAAACTTGTTGATCAGCAGGTTTGCTATAGTTTCAGGCTGGGTATAACTACCTCTGTACATTGCTGAGTGTTTCCACTGAGGGTACAAACATAATTAAAAAAAGCCTTATGGTTATCTTTCACCTGGGAGGCTATCTTTGCCTCACAGTAGAGGCCTTAGGGCCAATAGCCTCGTAACCTCTTATGATCCTGTAATCCTATAGTTTGCTTTGGCAGATTTGATAAGCTCTCTAATTTGTTTAGACTGGCGAGTGTCTTTTGCAACCGTTTCGTCTGTTTCTTCCTGCCTTTGGAGAGGATTTTTTTATCTTTTGTTGAACGGCCTACTTATGCTAGGAGTTCAACAGGGTGGTTTAGTTTTGCCAGCAATCATAGGTTTGACTCGGAGAGGTACTTCTTCTATGCAGCTATGAATGTGGTTGTATAGTACTTTTGTGTACAGCTCAGATTAGGCCTCAGTGTCATCCAGGTTCAGAGGGGCTTGGATGTTTAATAAGTTGTCACTTAGTTTGAGGTAACTGGCATTAGCAAAGTTATTAACATGTTTGGAGTTTGATGGGTGCTCTAGGTTAGTTTTAATACTAAAGGAGATAATTTTTGTGGTCAGATCTTATCAGGGAGGAATTAATGCATGGGAGGGATCAGCATCTCCCCATGTTCTTGAACATTAGGTCTAGGATATTTGTACATCTGGTTGGGGAGCTAACTAGTTGTTCCAGGGTGCTTGCATTGAAGAAGTCCAAAATCCTCTGAGCAAGTGATGTATAGGTCATATACGTCGCCCAGTTTATGGAGGGGTAGTTGAAGTCACCCATAAGTATGGTGTTAGGCTGAATGTTAAGAGATTCCAGTAGGCTTAGATAGGAGGTGTGATTTTCCAGACTCAAGTTAGGGGATCTGTAGCTAGCAAGGATATGATAGGGGGTTGCACCTATGGTTAGTTGGGCATGGAAACTTATAAAAATACAAATGAATAAACATAGGAAAAAACTCAGTGTTGCAGCATAAACCACAAAGTTCAGCTCGTATCCAATGCCCTTAATGTAAAATCGAACAGTTTTAAATCCAGAAGTTAAGCGCTTTCGTTCCTCATTGGAACTTCATCAGAACTCAACAACATTAAGCACAACGAACATTTAAAGAAGGGAAGATCAGTACATTTTGAATAGTGAATTTAAGGAAAGTTGGGTAAAGTATACTCTATTCCTAGATGATGTGTTTATTTTAGAGAGACACACCCCTGAGAAGTTAAATTAATTTTTGGTGTATATTAACAACACAGTTGACTTTTTGATCTTTTTATCCCAGTGGAATAAGCACAAAATTAATTTTTAGACGCAGAAATCAGAAGGATTCAGAAATTTGTAGATTTAGATCCAATGTATATCGCAAACCAACTTTTTCTAATTCATATTTACATTTCTCCAGCTGGCACCCAATACATCAAAAGGAATCGGTTGTAAAAGGCCAGCTAGTGAGATTAGCAGGAATGGTCTCTATGTTCTCTGAGTCTGATACCTTTCACTCTGAGTGTGATGTTCTGATGAATATGTTTATGAAGAGGGGGTATCCCCCCAAATTTCTTGATGAAATAAGAAAGAAAGTTATTAGAAAAAGAGAAAGTGGGTATTTTCAACCCCTACTGCAGACTGTTTTCACAGAAAAGGGAAATAACCATGAAGCTGTAATGCGGGAAACGAGAATATTTACATCCATTTTTAGTTTGATAGTAAAGATATAACAACAATTATTAAGAAAAACTGGGATCTATTTAAGGCTGACCAGAATATTTGTCAAAGAATGAGGGGAAACCGGTGTTTGCTTACAGAAAAGACAAATCATTTAAAAATTGGTTGGAGGGTGGACATGGGGAAATGCCAGAGGGTTTAATGTTCGGTATGAAAAAGTGTGTTTTTTGTATCCAGTGTT
Source organism: Protopterus annectens (assembly GCF_019279795.1). Classification (NCBI taxonomy): domain Eukaryota; kingdom Metazoa; phylum Chordata; order Ceratodontiformes; family Protopteridae; genus Protopterus; species Protopterus annectens. The sequence goes on along the minus strand of NC_056736.1, from coordinate 307,872,318 downwards.
CCTCAATAATTTGTGGAAATGTGTTTACAGTTACAAATGTTGCATACAAAATTGATGGCCATTATAATTGTCATAGTTCTAATGTGGTTTATCTTGTCCAGTGTAGGCAGTGTCCAACCTTCTATGTGGAAAAACCCCCAGAATGCTGAAGGACCACATTTATGGTCATTGTTTAGACAACAAAAAAAAAAAAAAATACAAATGCCCTTTGTAGGCATGTAATGAAATATGTAACACATTTGTTTGTTTTTTTGGTCATCAAGAAAATTAAAAAAGATACATAGGGCAGGATTGCAGATGAACATCCTGATGCCTGTGAACTAAGATGGCAAATTAGGTTAAATGCAACTAGCTACCCTGGATTAAATGAAGCATTATCCATTAGTTCTGTCTTGAAATTGAAGCACACTGATTTTAAGTGATTTTATTGGTTAAATACAATCATGTGATTGAATGTGGGGGCTATTTAAATTTTTGTAATGCTTAATGTTGTTGAGTTCTTATGAAGTTTCAGTGAGGAATGAAAGCGCTTAACTTCTGGATTTTAAATTGTTGGATTTCACATAAAAGGCATTGGATACAAGCTGAACTTTGTGGTTTATGCTGCAACACTGATTTTCTTCATATGGTTATTTGTTTGTGCTTTTAATTTACATGTTTGTTGAGAATATGTCTTTACTCTAAGATTGCAGCAATTCACAGAATATTATTTGTTCTGGTAATAACTCTCAAGCCATTGGGAATCTAACAGCACTTTTACAACAAGTTAGTCAGCAGGTTGCTAACCTACTGGGTTCTAATTTGATTCGGTTAGTACAAAGCATGGTTCATCTGTGTATAGCCTTGAACTTCCTTTAACCCAAGTAAGTGCAATGGACGTTAGTGAATCTGCCCCCCCCCCCCCCCACTGACTGTGTTGAGTGAATGGAAAGCAAATTGATTTAATATTAATTTAAATGAACCATCTCATTCTAAGCCTGCTGACCAGCATCAAACAATGGGTGAGATGTTGCACTCCTCTGATAAATTTCTCTTTTCTTATAAGAGGCTACAACTTGAGAATTATTATTTATTGAAATGTATTGAAGTACAATGTGTTCCCAAAAGGTTAAGGCTTTGGTGGTATCCAAATGGGGCTGCGAACGATCAATATCTGAGAGAAGGAACGAAGCCCAAGGTGAAATATTAATGGTTAGTAATTTGATGAATGAAGATGTGTCTGTTTTTTCTTATAAAGTGGTACTGAATGACGATGGGGACTTCAGTATTTACAAGTACTCCATCAAATTGATTACTGACCTTCATGCTAGCTTACTGTCTAAAGGGTTGCCTTTTTTCCTCACTAGGCGGTTGAATTTGATTGAGACAATCATTGATTTAAAACTTTTTTATTGAAAGTTGAACTTATTATTGTGGTTTAACAATGATGTTGGTACTATGTTCAGTAATTAATTACATAGACCAAGTATTTTTAATCCTACCTTGCATCATTTAGTACATGAATTTGAAAAGTTTTGTGTAGTTGACATTAGGCATAAGATTGATAGTGCATGCCAAACTGAATTTCAAAACTTGACAAGGGATGAAAAAAAAGTATTGTTTTGAGTTATGCACAGATTTTAATATATGAGTAATGAAACTAGACAAGAGGGGTGGGCTCATTATTATGGATCGAATTGATTACTTGAATTCTATGAGCCAGTTATTAGTGATGGATACTTATGTTGAAGTTGCTAAAAATGAAATATATGTAGCTTACTTGAAAACTGATGGATTGTTAGAGGACATGGTTTTACAAGGGAAGATTTGAGAGAAGGAATTTAATTACATGTCTAATACAAAACTGGTTGTAGCCCAAATTTTTGGCATACCAAAAATTAATTCTGATATTAATAACCCAGCTTTTTGTCCAACTGTAGACGCAGCATGGTCAAAAACTTGTTTTACAGCCAGGTTCCTGGACATCAGTTTAAAAGCCGGTTTAAATAAAATTGAACAGATTTGTAAGGATTCCTGGCACTTTTTAGGAAAGTTGAATGGGATTAATTTTTTGGACGATCTTATTTTTGTAACTATAGACATCCACAGTTTATTTTCGGTTATTCCACATCAGATGGGTCTTAGATGGTTCGAAAATAACCTTCAAAAACATACCAATTTAGAAACCTGGAGGATTAATGCCATGACAATCCTAATGGATGTTGTGTTGGAAAATAGTTTCTTGCAATTTGAAGGTCATTTTTTTAACCAAACAACAGGGGTTGCCATGGGGGCCGTTTGGGCCCCTATGTTTGGCTATGTCATGGCAGAATGGGAAGATCAGTATGTCTTGAATAGTGAAGTTAAGGAAAGTTGGGTGATGTATACTAATTTTCTAGATGATGTGTTTATTCTGTGGACAGACACCCCTGAAAATTTAAATGAATTTTTGGGGTATATTAACAACACAGCTGAATTTCTGACCTTTTAATCCCAGTGGAATGAGCACAAAATTAATTTTTAGGCGTATAAATCAGTAAGGATTCAGAAAATTGTAGATTTACGTACAATGTATATTGCAAACCAACTTTTTCTAATTCATATTTACATTTCTCCAGCTGGCACCCAATACATAAAAAAAATGGCTGTAAAAGGCCAGCTAGTGAGATTAGCAAGAATGGTCTCGGAGTTTGATACCCTTTAATGTGAGCATGATGTTTTTATGAATATGTTTATGAAGAGGGGGTAACCCCCCGAATTTCTTGATGAAATAAGAAAGGAGGTTATTAGGAAAAAAGAAAGTAGGTATTTTCAACCCTTACTGTAGAATGGTGTTCTCACCTAAAAGGGAAATGACCAGGAAGTTGGAATACAGGAAACGAGAATGTTTAGATCCATTTTTAGTTTGCATAATAAAGCTATAACAACAATTATTAAGAAAAACTGGATGCATTTAGGGTTGACCAGAATATTTGTCAAAGAAGGGGGGAAAAATGGTGTTTGTTTACAGAAAAGATAAATCATTTGAAAACTGGTTGGAGGGTGGACATGTGGCAATGCCAGTGTTTAATTTTCGGTACGAAAAATGTGGTTTTTGTACCCAGTGTTCCTCAATAATTTGTGGGAATGTTTACAGTTAGAAATGTTACATACAAAATTGAGGGGCATTATAATTGTCATAGCTTTAATGTGGTATGTGGCTTATCTTGCCCAGTGTAGGCAGAGTCCAGCCTTCTATGTGGGAAAAACCTCCAGAAGGCTGAAGGACCACATTTATGAGCATTGTTTAGACAACAAAAAACTATAAATGCCCTTTGTAAGCATGTAATGAAACATTTAACACATTCATTTGGTTTTTTTGGTTATCAAGAAAATTAAAAATGATATACAGGGTAGGATTGTAGATGAACATCTTGATGCCTGTGAACTTAGATGGCAAATTCAGTTAAATGCAACTAGCTTCCCTGGGCTGAGTGAAGAATTATCCATTAGTTCTGTCTTGAAACTGAAGCACACTGATTTTAAGTGATTTTATTGGTTAAATATGATCATGGGATTGAATAAGGGGGGGCTATTTAAATGCGTACAGTGCTTGATGTTGTTGAGTTCTGATGACGTTCCAGTGAGGAACAAAAGCACTTAACTTCTGGATTTTCAACTTTTGGATTTTATATTAAAGGCACTGGATACAAGCTGAACTTTGAGGTTAATGCTGCAACACTGTGTTTCTTCGTGTAGCTGGGCATGGAGCAGATCAAACGAATTATGTTTTTGAACCAGTCTAGCAGTGTACTTATCCTTTATGAACACTGAGACACCTCCTCCCATTGTTTTTTCCTGAGCTGAGGGAGACTGAAATGTATGAAAGGCATTACAGCCTTTGATAGCTGGGGTGCTTTCTGTGGTTCTCAACCATGTTTCCATAACTCCAATATGTCTGCTTTCTCCAGGGTGAGAAGTGCTTCCAGGGAGTGCAGTTTTTTATTTAAATTCCTAGCGTTGAGCAGCAGTACCTTAAGGTAGTCATGAGCGATGTTTGTTATACTGGAGGGTTTACCAACTTGGCATAGCCTAAAAAAGGCACAATGGGGATAGACAAAGTTTTTGCCAGTATCTGGAAGCCAAGTGGTGACAACTGCAAACCATCTCTGGGAAAGCATCATGGTTTTTCGATCATGTCTCCTCAGGCTGAGAGACATTTGGTCTCCTTGTTGTAACACCAGAAACTAAGCAAATTGTTGAAAGCAATCATTTTTTGCTGGTACTGTGGCATCATCATTGGTGAAAGTAGGATGCTACTTAAGGCTAGATTCATACCCACCTGGGACACATATTCAGAGAGCTCCATCATGTTTCTCTTCATAAAGTCTAGTGAAATATGTCTTAGGTTGTTTATGCCCACATTGACTATAACCATATCCTACTGGTACTTGTGGTTTAATGACCTAAGTGCATGTGTGATCTGGAGGATCCTAGCTCCAGACAGACAGCCCATTGTAATATTCTCCTTGTTTAGCCTGGTAAGGGGAACATCAGTATGTCTTACAATGGAATCTACAATAACTAGAATATTTGACTGTGTGGAGTGTTGCCTTATGAGCTTGGAAGCGGGGCTACTTTGATTTTCAGAGTTGTGTGTTGTGTGAGGTGCTGTCTTTTTTGATTGTGTGCAGGGCCACGGAGAGATGCTTTTAGGAGGTCTTGAAGGTTTGGGTAGATTACAAGCGAGTACCTCTGCATATGTGGGTCTATGCGTTTGTTCCTTAATGTTGGTAGTGTGTGCTTTGGGTGGAACATTAACAACCTGGTTTGCATTTTTTGTGTGTGTATGTGAGAGCTTTGCCTCCAATGACATTGTGCATCTACATCTGTAACACACTGTGTTTGAATTTTAAATTAAAGGGTTGTCAGTGAACATAAGGCAGTTACTACACTGTCACGCGATACCATATCCACCAGGCTAGAAATACAGACAACAGGGAATCACCTATCCATTATACCAGATCATTAGCAGATGGGCAAGCATAGGGGAAAGTCGCTTAAAGGTCTAAGTGGGAGAACTTAGTAATATAGTACTAGATGACCTGCAGTGGTGCTGCCTTTTGCACAAACTGACAGCTCGTTAAGCAGCTGTGAACAGCAGGGGTTTGCTTATACACAAAGCACAGGTAACCACATTTGCACAATGTGCAAACGTAAGGCTTTTATACCAGCAAGATGAAAGACTTTCACACAGTTAAGTCCTCAGGCCAATCAGACACATACAATAAGATTTCTGCTAGCAATCCCAAATCGGATGGATTGAATCAGCTCTCTCCCCCTACCAGAGTGCAAAAAAAGAAAAAAAAAACTCAAAGTAATTTTGAGATCAAGTGCAGTAATAACATGCTTTACAACAAAAGGCAGAACTCCTGCACTAGGTATCCTTGGAAATAAGTTTAAATACCCTGAGAAATATTCACAAATACAAAAAAAACTGTACAAACGTAGCAGAACTTCTTCTACTAACACAGAACAAAACGATGCAAAATGAGAAATATTTTGGCAAGTGCATTTGAAATATTTTCTGCTTAAAACCTCAGCTTTGGCCGGCTAAGATCTAGTTGTATTCAACTGGACATATAAGAGAATTTACGTACCTTTTATCTGCACTTTTTTCAAATAATACAGCATTTTAATTGATTTATTTGTGTTGCATTGAATATATTTCTGCTTAAAACCTCAGCTTTGGCCGGCTAAGATCTAGCTGTATTCAACTGGCTTTATAAGAGAATTTAAGTACCTTTTATCTGCACCTTTTTCAAATAATACAGCATTTTAATTGATTTATTTGTGTTGCATTGAATATTAACTGAACTGGAAGCCTTGACTGTTTTTTCAGTTACTGCTTGCTAGAATTTTATTGCCTGTTAGTAATTGCAGGCGGGGGTAGTCTCATTCATTGATATCCTGTCACTGCCTATTTAAGTGGTGCATTTTGAAATATCTTCTGCTTAAAACCTCAGCTTTGGATGGCTAAGATCTAGCTGGATTCAACTGGACATATAAGAGAATTTAAGTACCTTTTATCTGCACTTTTTTCAAATAATACAGCATTTTAATTGATTTATTTGTGTTGCTTTGAATATTAACTGAACTGGAAGTCTTGACTCCTTTTTTTCAGTTAGTTCCCCACTCACCCTCCCTGTTTCTGTTTTGGTGTTAATCTTGGTGGCTTTGAAACTGCCCGCCCCTCTTGTAAATTTGTGTTTGGATACTCCTTCTGGGCCCATCTCATTTGCTCACTCAACTGAGTGCAGTGAGATCATATTCTGATTTCAGGCACTCTTACTGTGTACAAAGAGAGCATCTGGGAAAGAAAAAAAAAATTTTATGCTTGTTTCCTGCCTTTCCTGTAAGTGGTCTAGACTGTTTGTAGGCTTCTGAGCCCCCAAGCCTTTCTGTGTTGGCGGGAAGCCTTCTAGCTTAATTTTGTTTCTTAGAACTAGCCAGTTTTCTAGTTTTAGCACTCAAATCTGTTTCTTTGAACTCAGCACTTGTTCCACTCATTGTAAGCACTAAATAAGCTGCAAATTACTACAGCACTCAACTTTCCTCACTTGTCTAGAGGAAAGCAGTTTTAGTACTTAATAAATAAGCACCTATCCAGGCATGTCAAAGGGTCAGCTCCCTGTGATTTCTCCTGTCTACCAGATGAATCTGGGTATCTTGAGGCAATGCAGCAATTGCCTCATGTACACAGACAACCCTCTCCTCCTACCACCCAACACTACAACCTGTGAGAGATGCACTTATATAGCCAAACTGGAAGCAAAGCTCTCTTCACCCAAGATTGGACTAGACAGTCAAGAGGAGAAGGTAAACACTTGCACCACACCACACCACACTCATCACATAGTCCCTCAAAACCTACACCACCAAAACACACACACAGAAACACAAAACACACACCTACATTCGTGGAGGCTCTCAATAAAAACCTGCCCAAGCATCAGGGACCTCCAAAGCAGAAACGCAAGCAAGCTCCACCCCCCAACACAACCCAAATGACACATAGCCCTCAAACTGAGTGTGCCACTCAACCACAGCCCATAAGGCATAACAACGTACCCAACACTTTAGTCATAGGTGACTCTATAGTCAGGCACACTGATGTTCCACTCACCAGGCTAAACAAGGAGAAAGTTACTGTCAGCTGCCTGTCAGGTGCCAGGATCCGACACATAATACACGCACTCAGGTCACTCCACAACAAGTACAAATATGACACTGTCATTGCCCATGTTGGTGTAAATGACCTGAGACGTACCTCCCTGGACTACATGAAAAGAGACATGGAGAAGCTCTCCGATCTTGTAGCCCAGGCAGGTATGACCCTAGCCCTGAGTAGCATCCTGCCATCACCCAGAATGATACCATAGTACAAGGACAAAATGATTGACGTCAACAATTGGCTAAGCTTCTGGTGTCATTCTAAGGGGATCCAGTATTTGTCTGCCTGGGACGACATGATTGACAGACCACGATGCTTTGCCAGAGATGGCCTGCACCTTTCGCTCTTGGGATTCCGGATACTGGCTAAGGCTCTTGCCACCCCTACAGTGCCTTTTTTAGGCAAGTTTAAAATGACAAATTCACCACTGTAACAGGTACAAGCAAGCAAAATCTGAGGGTAATGCTACTCAATGCTAGAAGTCTAAACCTCAAAATGCATTCACTCGAGGCACTCCTTAAAATGGAGAACATCGACATCTGTGCAGCGATAGAGACCTGGTTCAAAGCTCCAGAGAGCACCCCTGCATTACCAGGCTATAATTCATACCACACCTTTCAGCCACCTAACCCGGAACGAAGCACTAAAGGTGGAGGCGTGTCCATATTCATTAAGGATATCCACACCTCCAGGCTAGTTGCACAGCATAATGCATCAGAGATTATCCAAGTGCAACTAACTCTGGGCAAGACTGCAATCCAAATTGTAGCTTGCTACAGACCCCCCACCATGCCCCAGGATTCGCGCTCATTTCTTGATACACTGGAAAGTATTAGGGTACAACCCAACATCCTAATAATGGGCGATTTCAACTACCCCACCATTAACTGGGAAAACTACTTATGAACCAACTCTTTTGCTCAACGTTTTCTGGAATTCATAAATTCCAACGCCTTGGATCAACTTATTCACACCCCCACCAGGGGCAGCAATATCCTAGACCTGGTCATTACCAACATGGGCACCCGGTGTTCCACACCAGAGGTCAATTCTTCTTTGGTCAGATCCGACCACAAGCTAATTACCCTAGACATCCACATCCCGCCCCCCACCCCCCAATTAGGGAAACCACCGTAAAAAACTTCTCCAAAGCCAACTTCACACTTCTTAAGACAGAACTGGCAAACCTCATGACACCCATGCAGACGGACAATAGAGGTACGACTGCTGAATCCTACACAAATGCACTTTATAAGGACTTATATGAGTGCATGGATCATGCTATCCCTAATAGAACCAAGATGCTATCCTCTAAAAAAAAAAAAAAAAAAAAGGAAGCCAATCTGGTGGTCCTCTGCCATAAACAAACTCTACAACAGAAGAAAGAAACTGTTGCAAAAAAGAGTAAAATCCCATGACTGGAGGAACTCCCTGGTCAACCTCAGTAAGAAGCTGAGATCCCTCATAAAATCCTCCAAAGCTAGTTATGAAAACAAAATTGCCACTGACTCTAAAGACAACCACAAAGTATTCTATAGCTATGTCAAGAATCTCAATGGCAACACTCAGATCTGCTCTGAGTTACAGCACAATGGCACTAAATATACAGAACCAACTGATATTGCCAACATCCTGGCAGATAGGTTCAGTGCTAACTTTACCCCCCTCTCACCCCCTAGAGGGCCCATCTCTATACCAGAATAATGCAAATTTCCTGTAATCACGGCTGCACAAGTAAAAAACACACTCTCCAAAGCCAGGAACACAGCATCCATGGGACCTGACAATATCCCAGGCTGCGTTCTACACGCACTACAGAATGAACTGGCACCCTACCTAAATACCATGTTCAATCATAACCTCACCTCAGGCTTTGTGCCCACTGAATGGCGCACCACGACGGTTATCCCACTCCACAAAGGGGGAGCCATGATGGACCCCGGAAACTACCGCCCCATTAGCCTGGTCTGCAAGGCCACCGAACGTATCATCATGGAACTCATAAACAAAGACATCGGTAATCTTCAAACTCTGGACTCTACCCAGTTCAGATTTGTAAAAGGCAGATCATGTCTCCTAAACCTGATTGACTTCTTTGAAGCAGTCACCAAAGCCATAGATGAGGGTAAAGTGGTTCACACAGCTTATCTAGATCTCACCAAAGCTTTCGACACCATCCTCCACTTTGGAACTGTAGATAAGCTCACTAAACTAGGTATAAATCCCTATGTCACAAGATGGGTTGCCAACTGGCTCAGGGACAGAACCCACACTGTGAAAGTAGCGGACTCCAAATCTGACTTCAGACCAGCGACAAGTGGAGTACCCACAGGATTCAGTCCTGGGTCCTCTCCTGTTTGGTATCTACTTCTCTGAAGTACAGGCTAACACAGAAGGTCTTTGGCTAACAAAGTTTGCAGATGACTGCAAACTAGGAGCCATAATCGAAACTCCTAACGATGTGGACATACTATAAAAGGGCCTCAATGAGACAGATACCTGGTGTCAAAGCCATGGCCTGAAGCTCAATGCCAAAAAGTGTATTGTCATCCCCTTTGGTAAAAACTCTGTACCCATGAACTACCACATAGCTGGTAGTCTACTTAACACCGAAAATGTGATAAGAGACCTTGGGACACAGGTGGACAGTAGTCTCTCCTTTGATAATCACATCACCACAGTGGTCAGGAAATCCTTCTACGTGGCTCACCTCATCACAAAAGGTTCTCATCCAGAAAAAAAAGAGGTCATTGTTCCCTTCTACTCATCACTCATTAGACCCATTACAGAGTACAGTGCCCCTTTTGGTATGTACCTCACAAGACATCTACAACAACTGGAAAGGCCACAGAAATACCTCACAAAGAGGATTACTGGCCTCAAACAGATGCCCTACTCAGACAGTCTCAAAAAACTTCAGCTTTACTCCGTCGCATATTGCTTACTCAGAGGCGATCTCTGCCTAACATACAAAGCTATGTCAAACCCAGAGCTGTTGGACATGCTCCACGTCCACTAGCAGTTCCCAACTCGGATGGGTTGAATCAGCCCACTGCTCCCACTAGGGAGCAACACTCTCTTAATGTGAAACTGAGCTCAAGTGCAGTAACAAATGCTTTGCAACAAAAGGCAGAACTGCTGTGCTGCCAGGTATCCTTAGAAATAAGTTCACAAACCCTGAGAAATGTTCACAAATGCAGAAAAAAATGTGTGCATATGTAGAAGAACTTCTATAAACACAGAAAAACTTTGCAAATCTTAGAAATATTTTGGCAAACTCGGGAGAATTTTGTCAAATGCAGAACAGCATTTGCAGTATCTAAGAAGGTTAGGAAATATTAGAATACTGTAAAAACAACCTAAGAGCAATACAGTAACAAACAGATGTCATTTCTTTAACAAGTGCAGGCTGAAAAAAGTAATGTTGTGTACCCTTACCATAAATGTAGATGTTCGAGTGTATTCACTGCAGCATTCATCACCTGTGAGCTATCCCTGCTATAGTAGCCCTCAGCTGGCCCGAATACCAGAGTCAATGTTTTTCTGCATCAGCTGCCGCCTTGTAGACTGACGTCAGGTTGTCAAGTGCTATAAAGCACAGCAGCTGATGCCATTACATCAGTTTTTCTTGTCCTAACCAGTCAGAAGCCCCAGGAAATATGGCAAAGTGGTCCTGGTGGTTAACAACCACCCCAAAAGCTTATGTCTCCCTAATGAAAGATGATATAAGGGGAAGGAGGGAGGAAACCAGGACTGCAAGAGTGAATACACTCGAACATCTACATTTATGGTAAGTGTACACAACTGTACTATGTTCTTTATGTTTTACTGTTGCTGTCATCACCTGTGGGAGGATTCCCAAAGCTGAAGAGAGGGATGGAAGGATTAGTTAGACCTAGGTATGGGTAAGCAAACCCTGCAGAACTGCAGAGGCAAACCCTGCATTAGCCTTAGAGAAAGAGGGAGGTGGTAGTGCGTTGTAAAGGTATGGACCAAGGTCCAGGTGGCAGCTTCCAAGATGTCCCTGGTGGGTGCTCCTCTGAGGAATGCTTTGGAAGTGGAGGCTGCCCTAGTGGAATGGGTACAAACAGATTTAGGGAGGTTTCCCATGAACTCTGTAGACAAAATGGATACAGTGTGATATCCATTTGGAAATAGTCTGCTTGGAAATGGTCTTCTCCTCTGCCCCTTGGGCAAAACAGACAAGAAGTTGGTCTGTTTTTCTGAAGGGTTTAATAAGGTCCAGGTAGTAGCTGTGCTGTCTGTGCATGCCTAGAGTGTGCAGAATTCTTTCTCCCTTGTTTTGAGGGTTAGGGAAGAAGGTGAGCAGATGAATGGCCTGGTTGAGAGTCACATCAGATACCACCTTGGGCATAAAGGAGGGGTTAGTCCTAAGGGAAACCCTATCTGCATGGAAAATGATGAAGGGTTCAATGGCCAACAGTGCCTGAAGTTCAGAAACCCTTCTGACTGAGGTGATAGCTAGCAAAAAGCAGTCTTCCAGGAGAGGTATTTCAGTTCTGCTGAAGCAGCAGGTTCAAAGGGTGGTAAGGTTAGTTTTTCCAAAACATAATTTAGGTCCCAGGCTGGAGTGGGTGGCCTTCTGGGAGGTCTGATATTAGAAGCCCCTCTGTGGAATTGTTTAATCAAAGGATGTGAGAACAGGGCCTGGTCTGTATTTAAATGAGCTGAAATGGCTGAGGCGTGGATTTTAACAGAAGAGAAGGAGAGGCCACTATTGAGTAATTCCGCTAGAAAGTCCAGGATAGGAGGGACAGATGGATGTGAAGAACTGGCCCCTCTGGACTGGCTCCAGGAGCAGAATCTTTCTATTTCCCTGCATAAGATTTTCTGGTGCTGGGCCTTCTGGCCTCTGTGATGATGTCTAGGATTTGCTTGCTTAGCAGAAGCCCCTTGCTTACCTTGGGAGTATCATCCATGCTGATTGAGAGTCTGCAAGTCTGGGTGCAGCATTTCTCCCCCTGCTTGAGTCAAGAGGTTTGGAATCTGGGGAAGCTGCCTGGGAGGCTGTGATGTCAGGCTGTGCAGCAAGGGGTACCAATGTTGTCTGGGCTAATCTGGAGCAATGAGGATGGCCTTGGGTCCCTCCTTCCTTATCTTGATGAGTACCTTGGGAATAAGAGGCAGAGGGGGGAATGCGAACATGAAGAGGGAATTTCATGCTAGGCGGTGATACTCCTTGGTACAGAATTTCTTTAGCTGGTGGTTGAGGTGCGAAGCAAAGAGATCCACCTACTGATTTCCCCACACTTGCAAAAAGATCTTTTTGTGGAGCTGCCATTTGTGGGGGTCCAGTAAATGTCTGCTTAAGTGGTCTGTCAGGGTGTTGTTGATCCCTGGTAGGTATTGGTCTATTAGGTGTAATCCCATGGAAGAGGCAGTCAGCCAGAGGTTCATGGCTAGCTTGCACAGAGAGTAAGATTGTGTCCCTCCCTGCTTGTTGATCTACCACATTACTGTGGTGTCTGTTTTGATAAGGAGAACCCCTGGCCTGAGATGGGGCAAGAAGGATGCCAGAGCCTTTTGCACTGCCAGCATTTTCTTCTGGTTGATAGGTAAGGGAAGGTGTCGGGCATCCCAAAGACCTTGGGTGCACCTGCCTGCTAGGTGGCCGCCCCAAGCAATGTCTGAGGCGTCGGTGGTGATGGTCTGCCCAGTAGGGCAGATGATGAAGGGGAGAACCTGGTTCTTAGCACAGGCCCTTGCCTACCAGAGAAACTTGGCCCTTCTACAGGGTATCAGAGGGAGAGAGGTCTCTAGAGGCAGTGGGTGTTGACACCAAAGATTCTTTAGATACCACTGAAGTTTCCTCAAGTGAAGCCTGGACAGAGGAATTAGAATGATGCAAGATGCCATGTACTCCAAGCCTTGCAGGAACCTCTTCGCTGTGAGGTGACTTTTGGATGCCAGTTAGATAAAGTAGAGAGGCAGGAAGCACTGCTTTTCTGGGGATAGGAAGGCCATTTGGGATGCTGTGTCCAGCAATGCTCCCAGGAAAATGATCCTCCTGGAGGGAATTTGCTTTGATTTCTTCTCAATGATGGTGAACCCCAAGGAAGTTAGGAGGGTTTTGACAAAGTGGAGGTCCTAGAGCAGCTTTTCTTTGCACTCTGCCTGAATGAGGCAGTCGTCCAGATAAGAGTAAATTTGTATATTTCTCTGTCTGCAAAATGCTATGGCGGGCCAAAATTTGGTGAAAACCATGGGAGCACTAGATAAGCCAAAGGGAAGAGCAGAGAACTGAAAGTGCTGTGAGCCTGCTCTGAAATGCAGGAATTTCCTGCAGGACTCCCTTATGGGGATGAAGAGGTAGGCATCTTTTAGGTCCAGGTTCACTAACCAGGCATTTTTTGTCAGCATAGGCAGCAGCTGCTGCAAGGTTAGCATTTTGAATTTGGGGACCACAAGGGATGTGTTCAGAATGGACACACCAGGATGGGCACCAAGTGCCCTCCTTTCTGGGAACAAGGAAATGCCTGGAATAAAAGCCTTTGCCTGTTATATCTGCAATAACAGGTTCTACTGCCCCCTGAACTAAGAGAGTTTGGACTTGTTTTAATGCCTTTGCCCACTGATTTGGAGGTACGTCTGGGTACCCTCTGGGAATTGGGAGTTTGTTGAAAGTGAATTTGTATTCCTGAAAAATGATCTTTAAGACCCATTGGCCCTTTGTTACAGACAGACAATTTTCTTTGCAGAGGGACAGCCTTCCTCCGAGCTTTTGGGTGAAACGAGGGCAGAGTGGGAGTCACTGAGAGTTTTTGCCATAGAAGGATGGCTGAGAACTCCCTGCCTTAGAGGCAGACATGGTCCACTGTTTGATTCACTGTTGTCCCTGTTGTAGGGACCTGGATGGCCTGTCCCTGCAGAGCTTAGCTTGCCCCCGTCTGCTAGGAGCAGGAAAGGACCAGTGCTTAGAGGGAAAATTCCTGCTGAATCTAGGAGGTTGAAACTGAAAAAAATATTTCACTGTTTGCATAGATTTTGCTTTGTTTTCCATTTTTTTAAGCACTTCTTCTGCTTTTTCTCCAAACAAGCGGTATTTATCCAAAAGTGCATCAATTAATTTAGACTTGAAATGATCAGGTAGAGGTTGTTCCTTCAACCATGCATGTCTGCTAATGACAGATTCAGACACTGCTGCCCTGCTAGAGGCTTCTAGTGTGCGTCATATCCACAGTATAAAGAGTGCTTTGCCACTTGACAAGTAGAGTGCAATAAATCTGCTAACTCCTTAAAATTGGCACAGGAAAGGTAGAAATCTTTTGCTTTAATAGTTCCAAAGTGTGCTGTTGATATTTTAACATATGGAACTGACAATTGAGAGCTCTGATAGCTAAGGTTGCAGAGATGTAAACTTTTTTACCCCATCTGTCCAGAGCTCTGGCATCCTTATCAGAAGGTGTAGGATTCTTTGCAGAACTAGCCTGGCTCCCTTAAGTCCCTGTGTAATGACCTTCAGGTCTGCAGCAGGATTTCTGTACTGGTATTTGTGAGAGTCTGGTACTCTGTAATACCTGTCTGGTTTACTGGCGTCAGGGGCTAAACTGGATTCATGGAAAACACCATCCACCACTTCTAAAATAGCGGGGATGGCATGTGGTCTGTGCTGGGGTAGGTCTAGAAATTCTCTTAGCCTTTTCTTAGACTGAGGGAAATCCTGAGATTCCCATTGGAAATCTTCCCTGAGGGTGTGGGGGTCTTCTGGTGGGGAGGCAGAAGGGATAGATTCCTCTGCATCTGAATCCTCATAACCAGTTAGAGGTTGTTGTTCCTCTTCAAAATCTGAATAATCAGATTCTTCAGAATCTTGCTCTGTCAATAGTTCAGGAGAAGGGTGTCTTTTCCTTTTAGAAGTTGTGGCTTGACTGCCCCTGATAAGGAAATAAGATCCCCTGCCATCTTAAGCATCTGGGCCTGGGGTGGGGGTGAGGGGTGGGGGGAGTAAGATTAGGTTCATAGGTAGGTACCAGGCTATCTGCCGAAGGCATTTATAAGCCTAGCTTGAATGTGTTGGCTTTCGCCACCCCTTAGATTAGTTCCCTGTGCCTCTGTCCAGCAGAGCGACTGAAGTGATCCCCGAGGTAAACCTTCTGTTTCCCATCCACTCGTCAATGTTTCTTTTGAAGAGTGTTAGCAAGGAGCTCTACCTAATGCAGATTGGGATCTTGTTCCAAAGCATGGGAAGTCTCTGGAACAGGAATCTATCCCTCCAGCACGTCCTATTTATTGTTGTGGTGAGGTTTAGATCCCTTGAGCGTGTGGCTCAAGGGGATAAGGTTTTCTTTAGGTGGAGCATGTCCATCAATTCTAGGTTGGACACGACCTTGTATGTCAGGCAGAGATCACCTCTGAGTAGGCGTTATGCAACCGAGTACAGCTGGAGTTTCTTCAGTCGAGCTGCATAGGGCATCTGTTTGAGGCCAGTGATCCTCTTGGTGAGGTACTTCTGTGGTCTTTCCAGGTGTCTTGTAAGGTACATCCCAAATGGCGCGCTGTACTCTATGATGGGTCTGATGAGTGATGAGTAGAGGGGCACAATGACCTCTTTTGATCTGGATGCAAACCCTTTTGTGATTAGGTGGGCCATGTAAAAGGATTTTCTAACCACTTTGGCAATGTGATTATCAAAGGTGAGATTACTATCTACTTGAGTCCCCAGATCCCTTATTACGTCTTCTGAATTTAGGGGACTAACACCTATGTGGTAGTTTGTGGGTACTTTGTTTTTTCCAAAGGGGATGACTATGCACTTTTTGGCATTTAGCTTGAGGCCATGATTTTGACACTAGGTATCCATCTCAGTGAGACCCTTTTGGAGGAAGTCTGTGTCAGCCGGAGAGTCAATTATAGCCCCTAGTTTGCAGTCATCTGCGAATATGGTCAGCCATATTCCTCCTGTGCTTGCCTGTACCTCTGAGAAGTATATGCCGAACAGGAGTGGTCCTAGGAGTGAGCCCTGGGGAATGCCACTTGTAACCAGTTTAGAGTCGGACCTAGCTCCTGCAACTCTCACCATGTGGGTTCTGTCCGTAAGCCAGCTGGCAACCCATCTTGTGACACAGGGGTTTATGCTCAGGCTGGTGAGCTTGTCTATAATACCAGAATGGGGAATGGTAGTGGCTAGAGGTAGATTTTCTAGGGGTGGCCTGGCTACTAGGCCTAAGAGTATTCATGGGTCTGAGAGAAATGGTAGTCGGGTGTGAAGAAATTGGTTTCTGACTAGAATCAGTAGTCTAAAGAACTCCTTAGAACCCGGTGCCTGAGTTGCGGCTCTGGACCCAAGTGAGGCAGAGACAACCAAAGGCAATGAAGACAAATAAGATTTCTGCTGCATACCGGACTCTGAAATGTCCTCGGTAGAGGCCTGCGCAGCTATCACATTAGGCATTAAGGACTGCAAAAGTGCCTCACTGAATTCCGGAGAACTGACGACCTGCTTAGTGGAAGAGTTGTCGGAAGGCTTAGCCTTGTGTGGTCTGTCTCTATCTTTATCCCTACACTTTTTTGGAGGCTCTATGGATTGTTGCCTGACTGACGCTATTTGTGAAGACGGAGGCGAAAATACCTGTGCACAAAGAGGATTACCGGCCTCAAACAGATGCCCTACTCAGACAGTCTCAAAAAACTTCAGCTTTACTCCGTCGCATATTGCTTACTCAGAGGCGATCTCTGCCTAACATACAAAGCTATGTCAAACCCAGAGCTGTTGGACATGCTCCACGTCCACTAGCAGTTCCCAACTCGGATGGGTTGAATCAGCCCACTGCTCCCACCAGGGAGCAACACTCTCTTAATGTGAAACTGAGCTCAAGTGCAGTAACAAATGCTTTGCAACAAAAGGCAGAACTGCTGTGCTGCCAGGTATCCTTAGAAATAAGTTCACAAACCCTGAGAAATGTTCACAAATGCAGAAAAAAATGTGTGCATATGTAGAAGAACTTCTATAAACACAGAAAAACTTTGCAAATCTTAGAAATATTTTGGCAAACTCGGGAGAATTTTGTCAAATGCAGAACAGCATTTGCAGTATCTAAGAAGGTTAGGAAATATTAGAATACTGTAAAAACAACCTAAGAGCAATACAGTAACAAACAGATGTCATTTCTTTAACAAGTGCAGGCTGAAAAAAGTAATGTTGTGTACCCTTACCATAAATGTAGATGTTCGAGTGTATTCACTGCAGCATTCATCACCTGTGAGCTATCCCTGCTATAGTAGCCCTCAGCTGGCCCGAATACCAGAGTCAATGTTTTTCTGCATCAGCTGCCGTCGCTTGTAGACTGACGTCAGGTTGTCAAGTGCTATAAAGCACAGCAGCTGATGCCATTACATCAGTTTTTCTTGTCCTAACCAGTCAGAAGCCCCAGGAAATATGGCAAAGTGGTCCTGGTGGTTAACAACCACCCCAAGAAGCTTATGTCTCCCTAATGAAAGATGATATAAGGGGAAGGAGGGAGGGAAACCAGGACTGCAAGAGTGAATACACTCGAACATCTACATTCATGGTAAGTGTACACAACTGTACTATGTTCTTTATGTTTTACTGTTGCTGTCATCACCTGTGGGAGGATTCCCAAAGCTGAAGAGAGGGATGGAAGGATTAGTTAGACCTAGGTATGGGTAAGCAAACCCTGCAGAACTGCAGAGGCAAACCCTGCATTAGCCTTAGAGAAAAGAGGAAGGTGGTAATGCTTTGTAAAGGTATGGACCAAGGTCCAGGTGGCAGCTTCCAAGATGTCCCTGGTGGGTGCTCCTCTGAGGAATGCTTTGGAAGTGGAGGCTGCCCTAGTGGAATGGGTACAAACAGATTTAGGGGAGGTTTCCCATGAACTCTGTAGACAAAATGGATACAGTGTGATATCCATTTGGAAATAGTCTGCTTGGAAATGGTCTTCTCCTCTGCCCCTTGGGCAAAACAGACAAGAAGTTGGTCTGTTTTTCTGAAGGGTTTAATAAGGTCCAGGTAGTAGCTGTGCTGTCTGTGCATGCCTAGAGTGTGCAGAATTCTTTCTCCCTTGTTTTGAGGGTTAGGGAAGAAGGCGAGCAGATGAATGGCCTGGTTGAGAGTCACATCAGATACCACCTTGGGCATAAAGGAGGGGTTAGTCCTAAGGGAAACCCTATCTGCATGGAAAATGATGAAGGGTTCAATGGCCAACAGTGCCTGAAGTTCAGAAACCCTTCTGACTGAGGTGATAGCTAGCAAAAAGCAGTCTTCCAGGAGAGGTATTTCAGTTCTGCTGAAGCAGCAGGTTCAAAGGGTGGTAGGTTAGTTTTTCCAAAACATAATTTAGGTCCCAGGCTGGAGTGGGTGGCCTTCTGGGAGGTCTGATATTAGAAGCCCCTCTGTGGAATTGTTTAATCAAAGGATGTGAGAACAGGGCCTGGTCTGTATTTAAATGAGCTGAAATGGCTGAGGCGTGGATTTTAACAGAAGAGAAGGAGAGGCCACTATTGAGTAATTCCGCTAGAAAGTCCAGGATAGGAGGGACAGATGGATGTGAAGAACTGGCCCCTCTGGACTGGCTCCAGGAGCAGAATCTTTCTATTTCCCTGCATAAGATTTTCTGGTGCTGGGCCTTCTGGCCTCTGTGATGATGTCTAGGATTTGCTTGCTTAGCAGAAGCCCCTTGCTTACCTTGGGAGTATCATCCATGCTGATTGAGAGTCTGCAAGTCTGGGTGCAGCATTTCTCCCCCTGCTTGAGTCAAGAGGTTTGGAATCTGGGGAAGCTGCCTGGGAGGCTGTGATGTCAGGCTGTGCAGCAAGGGGTACCAATGTTGTCTGGGCTAATCTGGAGCAATGAGGATGGCCTTGGGTCCCTCCTTCCTTATCTTGATGAGTACCTTGGGAATAAGAGGCAGAGGGGGGAATGCGAACATGAAGAGGGAATTTCATGCTAGGCGGTGATACTCCTTGGTACAGAATTTCTTTAGCTGGTGGTTGAGGTGCGAAGCAAAGAGATCCACCTACTGATTTCCCCACACTTGCAAAAAGATCTTTTTGTGGAGCTGCCATTTGTGGGGGTCCAGTAAATGTCTGCTTAAGTGGTCTGTCAGGGTGTTGTTGATCCCTGGTAGGTATTGGTCTATTAGGTGTAATCCCATGGAAGAGGCAGTCAGCCAGAGGTTCATGGCTAGCTTGCACAGAGAGTAAGATTGTGTCCCTCCCTGCTTGTTGATCTACCACATTACTGTGGTGTCTGTTTTGATAAGGAGAACCCCTGGCCTGAGATGGGGCAAGAAGGATGCCAGAGCCTTTTGCACTGCCAGCATTTTCTTCTGGTTGATAGGTAAGGGAAGGTGTCGGGCATCCCAAAGACCTTGGGTGCACCTGCCTGCTAGGTGGCCGCCCCAAGCAATGTCTGAGGCGTCGGTGGTGATGGTCTGCCCAGTAGGGCAGATGATGAAGGGGAGAACCTGGTTCTTAGCACAGGCCCTTGCCTACCAGAGAAACTTGGCCCTTCTACAGGGTATCAGAGGGAGAGAGGTCTCTAGAGGCAGTGGGTGTTGACACCAAAGATTCTTTAGATACCACTGAAGTTTCCTCAAGTGAAGCCTGGACAGAGGAATTAGAATGATGCAAGATGCCATGTACTCCAAGCCTTGCAGGAACCTCTTCGCTGTGAGGTGACTTTTGGATGCCAGTTAGATAAAGTAGAGAGGCAGGAAGCACTGCTTTTCTGGGGATAGGAAGGCCATTTGGGATGCTGTGTCCAGCAATGCTCCCAGGAAAATGATCCTCCTGGAGGGAATTTGCTTTGATTTCTTCTCAATGATGGTGAACCCCAAGGAAGTTAGGAGGGTTTTGACAAAGTGGAGGTCCTAGAGCAGCTTTTCTTTGCACTCTGCCTGAATGAGGCAGTCGTCCAGATAAGAGTAAATTTGTATATTTCTCTGTCTGCAAAATGCTATGGCCGGGGCCAAAAATTTGGTGAAAACCATGGGAGCACTAGATAAGCCAAAGGGAAGAGCAGAGAACTGAAAGTGCTGTGAGCCTGCTCTGAAATGCAGGAATTTCCTGCAGGACTCCCTTATGGGGATGAAGAGGTAGGCATCTTTTAGGTCCAGGTTCACTAACCAGGCATTTTTTGTCAGCATAGGCAGCAGCTGCTGCAAGGTTAGCATTTTGAATTTGGGGACCACAAGGGATGTGTTCAGAATGGACACACCAGGATGGGCACCAAGTGCCCTCCTTTCTGGGAACAAGGAAATGCCTGGAATAAAAGCCTTTGCCTGTTATATCTGCAATAACAGGTTCTACTGCCCCCTGAACTAAGAGAGTTTGGACTTGTTTTAATGCCTTTGCCCACTGATTTGGAGGTACGTCTGGGTACCCTCTGGGAATTGGGAGTTTGTTGAAAGTGAATTTGTATTCCTGAAAAATGATCTTTAAGACCCATTGGCCCTTTGTTACAGACAGCCAATTTTCTTTGCAGAGGGACAGCCTTCCTCCGAGCGTTTGGGTGAAACGAGGGCAGAGTGGGAGTCACTGAGAGTTTTTGCCATAGAAGGATGGCTGAGAACTCCCTGCCTTAGAGGCAGACATGGTCCACTGTTTGATTCACTGTTGTCCCTGTTGTAGGGACCTGGATGGCCTGTCCCTGCAGAGCTTAGCTTGCCCCCGTCTGCTAGGAGCAGGAAAGGACCAGTGCTTAGAGGGAAAATTCCTGCTGAATCTAGGAGGTTGAAACTGAAAAAAATATTTCACTGTTTGCATAGATTTTGCTTTGTTTTCCATTTTTTTAAGCACTTCTTCTGCTTTTTCTCCAAACAAGCGGTATTTATCCAAAAGTGCATCAATTAATTTAGACTTGAAATGATCAGGTAGAGGTTGTTCCTTCAACCATGCATGTCTGCTAATGACAGATTCAGACACTGCTGCCCTGCTAGAGGCTTCTAGTGTGCGTCATATCCACAGTATAAAGAGTGCTTTGCCACTTGACAAGTAGAGTGCAATAAATCTGCTAACTCCTTAAAATTGGCACAGGAAAGGTAGAAATCTTTTGCTTTAATAGTTCCAAAGTGTGCTGTTGATATTTTAACATATGGAACTGACAATTGAGAGCTCTGATAGCTAAGGTTGCAGAGATGTAAACTTTTTTACCCCATCTGTCCAGAGCTCTGGCATCCTTATCAGAAGGTGTAGGATTCTTTGCAGAACTAGCCTGGCTCCCTTAAGTCCCTGTGTAATGACCTTCAGGTCTGCAGCAGGATTTCTGTACTGGTATTTGTGAGAGTCTGGTACTCTGTAATACCTGTCTGGTTTACTGGCGTCAGGGGCTAAACTGGATTCATGGAAAACATCATCCACCACTTCTAAAATAGGGGGGATGGCATGTGGTCTGTGCTGGGGTAGGTCTAGAAATTCTCTTAGCCTTTTCTTAGACTGAGGGAAATCCTGAGATTCCCATTGGAAATCTTCCCTGAGGGTGTGGGGGTCTTCTGGTGGGGAGGCAGAAGGGATAGATTCCTCTGCATCTGAATCCTCATAACCAGTTAGAGGTTGTTGTTCCTCTTCAAAATCTGAATAATCAGATTCTTCAGAATCTTGCTCTGTCAATAGTTCAGGAGAAGGGTGTCTTTTCCTTTTAGAAGTTGTGGCTTGACTGCCCCTGATAAGGGAAATAAGATCCTCTGCCATCTTAAGCATTTGGGCCTGGGGTGGGGGTGAGGGGTGGGGGGAGTAAGATTAGGTTCATAGGTAGGTACCAGGCTATCTGCCCGAAGGCATTTATAAGCCTAGCTTGAATGTGTTGGCTTTCGCCACCCCTTAGATTAGTTCCCTGTGCCTCTGTCCAGCAGAGCGACTGAAGTGATCCCCGAGGTAAACCTTCTGTTTCCCATCCACTCGTCAATGTTTCTTTTGAAGAGTGTTAGCAAGGAGCTCTACCTAATGCAGATTGGGATCTTGTTCCAAAGCATGGGAAGTCTCTGGAACAGGAATCTATCCCTCCAGCACGTCCTATTTATTGTTGTGGTGAGGTTTAGATCCCTTGAGCGTGTGGCTCAAGGGGATAAGGTTTTCTTTAGGTGGAGCATGTCCATCAATTCTAGGTTGGACACGACCTTGTATGTCAGGCAGAGATCACCTCTGAGTAGGCGTTATGCAACCGAGTACAGCTGGAGTTTCTTCAGTCGAGCTGCATAGGGCATCTGTTTGAGGCCAGTGATCCTCTTGGTGAGGTACTTCTGTGGTCTTTCCAGGTGTCTTGTAAGGTACATCCCAAATGGCGCGCTGTACTCTATGATGGGTCTGATGAGTAGAGGGGCACAATGACCTCTTTTGATCTGGATGCAAACCCTTTTGTGATTAGGTGGGCCATGTAAAAGGATTTTCTAACCACTTTGGCAATGTGATTATCAAAGGTGAGATTACTATCTACTTGAGTCCCCAGATCCCTTATTACGTCTTCTGAATTTAGGGGACTAACACCTATGTGGTAGTTTGTGGGTACTTTGTTTTTTCCAAAGGGGATGACTATGCACTTTTTGGCATTTAGCTTGAGGCCATGATTTTGACACTAGGTATCCATCTCAGTGAGACCCTTTTGGAGGAAGTCTGTGTCAGCCGGAGAGTCAATTATAGCCCCTAGTTTGCAGTCATCTGCGAATATGGTCAGCCATATTCCTCCTGTGCTTGCCTGTACCTCTGAGAAGTATATGCCGAACAGGAGTGGTCCTAGGAGTGAGCCCTGGGGAATGCCACTTGTAACCAGTTTAGAGTCGGACCTAGCTCCTGCAACTCTCACCATGTGGGTTCTGTCCGTAAGCCAGCTGGCAACCCATCTTGTGACACAGGGGTTTATGCTCAGGCTGGTGAGCTTGTCTATAATACCAGAATGGGGAATGGTAGTGGCTAGAGGTAGATTTTCTAGGGGTGGCCTGGCTACTAGGCCTAAGAGTATTCATGGGTCTGAGAGAAATGGTAGTCGGGTGTGAAGAAATTGGTTTCTGACTAGAATCAGTAGTGCGAAAGAACTCCTTAGAACCCGGTGCCTGAGTTGCGGCTCTGGACCCAAGTGAGGCAGAGACAACCAAAGGCAATGAAGACAAATAAGATTTCTGCTGCATACCGGACTCTGAAATGTCCTCGGTAGAGGCCTGCGCAGCTATCACATTAGGCATTAAGGACTGCAAAAGTGCCTCACTGAAATCCGGAGAACTGACGACCTGCTTAGTGGAAGAGTTGTCGGAAGGCTTAGCCTTGTGTGGTCTGTCTCTATCTTTATCCCTACACTTTTTTGGAGGCTCTATGGATTGTTGCCTGACTGACGCTATTTGTGAAGACGGAGGACGAAAATACCTGTGCACAAAAAGAGCTCTACGACGAATGGTTCTCGTGTTAAAGAGGGCACAGAACCAGCAACGGGCGACGTCGTGGTCTGGGCCTAAACAAGTGACGCAGCATGAATGGAAGTCTTGGTGTGGGGTCTGCTTTCCTCAGGCGAGGCAATTAACTTTTTCGGACATCAGTTAGTGCAAGAAAAAGAGATCTCCAATGGGGTACATAGCTTTAGACGTTTTCAGCTGCTTCTGCTACGGGCTCCACAGCAAGAAAGATTAATGTAATGGCGTCAGCTGCCTTGCTTTATAGCACTGACTACCTAACGTCAGTCTACAAGTGACAGCAGCTGACGCAGAAAAACACTGACTCTGGTATTCAGGCCGAGGGCTACCACAGCAGGGATAGCCCACAGATGATGACTGCAACAGTGAAACACGAAGAACATCTGTCATAAATTCAACAAAATCAATACAAATTCAACAAAATAAATAAGTGGAGCAAAGACATCTTAAGTAACAGTGAGATAGTTAGAGCAAGTGTAATTTTTTTTTTGCATTTGCAATATCTGTCTCAGTATCTTTATAAATGATTTGTTTACATCTTCTCCTCTGGTTGATAAAAATACGCCTGATCCATATATAAAATTAAAGAGTCTAAAAACATTTCCACTGCTTATATCTTACTATGCATATCAATAAATAGAGCTTACACTTTTTCAGTTTTTGTGTAATATTTTTCTTAGTCTCTTTTATATATCCTTAGCTGCCATAATATAAAGTCTTTTTAAATCATACTCCTAAATACTTCATCTTATTGTGTCCCCATAAATATGGGTATTGCTAAACAATTCTTGTGTGCCTACATAATTTACAGCTATAGCCTTCGTTTTATATTCATTAACTTTTCATCCCAAAAGACTTCATATTGTTTCAAAATGTTCCACAGCATTGAGATGTCCTTTTCTGGATTTATCAGGTACAAAAATAATATCATCTGCAAATAAAGCCAACTTTTCTTGATTACCATACCAATTATGTCCCTGCATTTCCGAGTAGTTTACTTTCTTTGCTAATGGCTCTAAATATAAAGAAAATAAAGGGGAAAGTGGACACGTCTGCCTGGTTCCTCTGTTCAAACTCAACTTATCAGAGAAGAACCCTCCCACTTTAATTCTTGTATTTGATCCTTCATGTATTGTCCTAATTAACATTATTATTTTATCAGGAAATGCAAATGCTTCCATTGCCCTACTCATAAAATCCCATCTTACTCTGTTGAATGCTTTCTGTCCATTAAGACCTACTAACAACAGTGGTACTTTCTTACATTCTGCTTCTCTCTGGTTAATCATTGTTGTATTAATGTTGTCAAATGTTTGCCTACCCTCCACAAAACCAGAATAATATATATATATCAATTTTGGCAACACCTTTGCTATTCCTTTAGCTACTATAGATATAAACAGTTCATAATCATGGTTTAAAATTGAAATAGGTCTGTATGAAGCTGGGTCTGATGGGTTTTTAACCATCCTTAAGTAATACAGCAAACCATTCAGTAATGCTGTTAAACAAACTCTTCCAGATCTGTATCACTTTCTTCCGTCATAACTTCCAAACTTCTACAGGAATACCATATGTTCCTGGAGACTTTCCTAAAGATTGCTTATATATTACTGTTCATATCTTAGCCCTTCCTATCTTGACTGTTAGTTGTTAAGCCTCATCTATCATTGACCTTGGCATAACTAATTCTTCCATAAATATTTCCATTTGAGCTCTTCCTTGATTTCCTTTTTCTTTGCTTCATAAAAATTTGTATAAAACTTACAAAATATCGTTAATACCACCACAGGATCTCAGGTTATTTTTATTGTTATAGGCTCCCTAGATGTGGCAACAACCCTTTCTAATCTCTGTTGCCTAAGTTATTGTACTAAAAGTTTTTGTGCTCTGGAGTTTTTATCAAAAAATAGTTACTTTACATCAGTCTTTCTAAACTCATGCATATTATCCAGATAGTCCCTTATTTTTTTTCTTTAACCCTCTGCATTTGCACCTCTTCTTGTTCTGTTGGATTCTCCTTATTCTGTAATACTTTAACCTTTGTTAACCCCTCTAAGTAATTCCTATAATCACTTAAATAGAGAAATAAATGTGGTTATTTCTATCCTCTAAGTAATTCCTATAATCACTTAAATAGAGAAATAAATGTGGTTATTTCTATCCTATTTTACACTCCATGTTCATTTGATCCCACTCAATAGCTATAACATCTTAAGATATTTCTATATTCCTTAATAATGCTTGAAACATTTCCCAACCATAAAAATATTATCATTGTTTAATACAAAACTCTTAGGCTCCCACAGAAATATTACTGAGGAAAAAAAACTTTCACAAATAATAAATGCAAGACCAAACTTAAAAAAATAATGGATATCCTTGATGTCATTTATTCTCCAAGCCATATCTCTGACAATAACATCTCATCATCCTCCTTTACTGACCACTCACTTATACAACATTCTCCTACTGTTGACAACATTAAAAAAACCACTAAAATTTCTAACCAACATACACCTGTACTAAAAGCAGAACTAGCCACCACCAACTAATCCCCAATCCTTAGCACCAATAATCCCACAGAGATTGATGAAATGTTGACAGCAAAACTGGTATACTTACAGAATAAACACTTCCTTCTATCTACAGGCTGCACAAACCCAAGTCCAAACTTTGTATTATCAAAGACTAAAACCCCCGATTAAAATCAGAAAAATGACCTGGCAGAAGTGGAAAGCTTCTCCAAATACCAAAAACAGAAACAAACTTGTTAACCTGATACACCAATTAAAAGGGGCTATTACAGGAGAAAAGGCTTTTACAGTAGAAAAGGCTTTTCAATTCAATTAAAAACAATACTCCATCAAAAGATATCACAGCACCTATGCAAACTACAGACCTCAATGAACAAGCAGAGAAAGACATCATTAACTATTCCACAGGCCCCCTTTCACCAACAAGCTCTCTAAAAGAAGGTTAGTTACGAAAACAAAATCGCCACTGATTCTAAAGACAACCACAAAGCATTCTATAGCTATGTCAAGAATCTCAATGTCAACTGTCAGATCTGCTCTGAGTTACAGCACAATGGCACTAAATATACAGAACCAACTGATATTGCCAACATCCTGGCAGATAGGTTCAGTGCTAACTTTAACCTCTCTCATCCCCTAAAGGGCCCATCTCTCTATACCGGAAGAATGCAAAGTTCCTGTAATCACGGCTGCTCAGGTAAAAAAACACACTCTCCAAAGCCAAGAACACAGCATCCATGGGACCTGACAACATCCCAGGCTGCATTCTACATGAACTACAGAATGAACTGGCACCCCACCTAATTACCATGTTCAATCATAGCCTCACCTCAGACTTTGTGCCTACTGAATGGCGCACAGCAACAGTTATCCCACTCCACAAAGGGGGAGCCGCCACAGACCCCGGGAACTACTCCCTCATTAGCCTGATGAGCCTGGTCTGCAAGGCTATGGAACTTATCATCGTGGAACTTATAAACAATGACATTGGTAATCTCCAAACTCTGGGCCCTACCCAGTTTGGGTTTGTAAAAGGCAGATCATGTCTCCTAAACCTGATAGACTTCTTTGAAGTGGTCAAAAAAGCCGTAGATGAGGGTAAGGTGGTTCACACAGCCTATCTAGATCTCGCCAAGGCTTTCGACACCATCCCCCACTCTGGAATTATAGATACACTCACTAAACTAGGTATAAATCCCTATGTCAGAAGATGGGTTGCCAACTGGTTCACTGACAGAACCCACACTGTGAAAGTAGCAGATTCTAAATCCAACTTCAGAACAGTTTCAAGTGGAGTACCACAGGGTTCAGTCCTAGGTCCTCTTCTGTTTGGTATCTACTTCTCTGAAGTACAGGCTAACACAGAAGGTTTTTGGCTAACAAAGTTTGCAGATAACTGCAAACTAGGATCCATAATCAAAACTTCTAACGATGTGGACATCCTACAAAAGGGCCTCACTGAGACAGATGCCTGGTGTCAAAGCCATGGCCTCAAGCTCAGTGCCAAAAAGTGCATTGTCATCCCTTTTGGTAAAAACTCTGTACCCATGAACTACCACATAGGCGGTAGTCTACCTAACACCGAAAGTGTGATAAGAGACCTTGGGACACAGGTGGACAGTAGTCTCTCCTTTGATAATCACATAGTCACAGTAGTCAGGAAATCCTTCTATGTGGCACACCTCATCACAAAAGGTTTCTCATCCAGGAAAAAATAGGTCATTGTTCCCCTCTACTCATCACTCATTAGACCCATTATAGAGTACAATGCCCCTTTTGGTATGTACCTCACAAGACATCTACAACTGGAAAGGCCACAGAAATACCTCACAAAGAGGATTACCGGCCTCAAACAGATGCCCTACGCAGACCGTCTCAAAAATCTCCAGCTTTACTCTGTCACATATCGCCTATTCAGAGGCAATCTCTGCCTAACATACAAAGCTATGTCAAACCCAGAGCTGTTGGACATGCTCCACTTAAAGAAATCCCAATCCCTCTGAGCTACACGCTCTAGGGACCTAAACCTTGTCAGCGCAATAAACAGAACATGCTGGAGGGATAGATTCCTGTTCCAGAGACTTCCCATACTCTGGAACAAACTACCTATCTATATCAAACAAAGCTCCTCATTAGCACTCTTTAAGAAAAATCTTGATGATTGGATGGGAGATAGGAAATTCACCCCGGGATCACTTCTGTGGCTCTGCTTGACAGGGGCACAAAAAAATAATTTTCTTGGGTGGCAAAAGCCAGGGTACCGTTTGACTAGGCTTATATAGGCCCTAGGGCCAATAGTCTAGTACCTACCTATGAACCTATGTGAAGCTAACCAGCACCCATTCCTACACAAAGCCATCACTTTCCTTTCTTCCACTAAGCTGCTCCTATTCTTCCCCTTTCCTATTTTCCAAGTATAACAAAAAGGAAAAATCATGGACCAAACCACCTGGTGACTCACCAACAAGCTTTGGCAGACTCGGCACATGGTTTATAACTTTTTGTTGTGATCAACTAGCCTACCTTTTAATGCCACATCTATAATCTATGCCTCTATAGCAACACACTGACACTTGTGTGGAAAACCAGCCACTGCTAGCACACACTCAAAAGTTCATAACCCATCCTCCTACAGTAATTTCTGATCCACTTCCATTTTACCAAACCTAAAAAAAATCTTTTTGAAAAGTCATTTTTTATTCAGCAACCACTTATTTTTCAAAAGTACAGCATAGCATGCTAAACACCCCTGACAGTATGGTTTCTAGGCAGCCCGAGGTACAACATTAGCATTCTATACCTTGACAGATTAGATTTTTCTGTATGTTTACAAAAGTAGTCTAGCAGCATTTGCAGACCTTCAGTGTGAATGATCATTACCTATTCACACCTTCATTATTACAGTAATTAAATACAGAACCCTTGACTAGTTCAATGATTTTTCCTCTCTTAATTAAATCTTCTCTGTAAAACTAGATACAAATCTGTCACTTAGTATTTCTCTCTTAGAAGGTGTGCCCCAAGGATCTATTCTATCACCATGTCTCCTCTTTTTATTCATTAAAAGACAACCTACCAAATTTTCACAACTGCAGTTCATTTAGATATGATTATCTACAGATCCAGTCGCTCCTGCACCAGAAATGAAAAAAGAGCCAAAATGGCCTGTCATGCTTTCATATTCTCTACAGAAAATGTACCTGCTACCAATAAAAGCTTATAGTCAGAAACTACCAAAACCCCTTACCAGTACCCTGCCTAGCACTTTCTGTGTAATAAGTATGACAATACAATAAACTTCAGACAAGTCACTTCTGAGATCTGTGTGTGTGACTTGGCCAACTCTTAATTTTCAGCATCACATTAATACAGTAAAGGGAAAACTAGCAGAATACACTTCTGATAAACAAAAGATTTATCACTTTCTGGCACTGGAAATCAGATGTGCATTTCGTAAAGGTATCTGCCTATGCCAAACAGAATATGGCCTCCCTACCATTACCGTATAATTAAGAGTGAAATAAACTGCTTTAGTCTAGCCAAGGCGAAATGGTTATCTATAAAACTGAAAACTCATTTATTAATAGGCTCCCTTGTACTCCAACTGTTAAAACTGGAGTATTTCCTCTTCCTAATGGCAACCTAATTCCCAGACCCTGTGACAATCAGATTGTATCAATCTCTCCAAGACTCATACTCCAAACCTCACAGATGAAACTATGCATCTCATATGACAGCTTCTTTTTCATTGCAACAAAACTTTGGAAGTCTTTTCCATACACCCTAAAAGAGTTCAGCTATGAACCAAATTCAGATTAGAATTAAAAAAATTTCCTTTAAATGATGAAAAGTGCACCTGATTCCACTCCCCAAATATTATATAATTATTGTTTTTGAAAATGTTGTCCGTAATCTGTCATTCCTTTGAAATACAATGTGCAAACATGCCTTACAATAAAACTATAACACCCCTTCCCTCAAATCGACTCGACTTCATATGACTTTCTTCTACTTCTTCTAAATTACTGTTTTGGAAATACTGTATAAAGTTTCTCCAAAGTAGTATTGTCAGCCCTGTCAATATACTACGCTACTCTATTTTGTTCATTATCTATGTATAGAAACACATTTTCAAGTTATAACATGCTATTAAAATTGATTTCATAACTCTGTATCTGCTACAAGTCAGTATACAGTTTTGTGAAACTTCTTGCTCGTTCTTTATATAAACCACATAACCCCTCTTATTGAAAGATCAAATGCAGCATATATTTTCTCTTTACTGTAAATACTGTCCTACTTTTATGCCTGTCTAGTGTTTGGATGTTTTGCATTCAATAGGCTAGCATCACAATGATCCAGTTTGATCACTGCCCTACAACAAAAAACACATTTACATAAATAAATAAATAATCTCTACACCTACATTAAAATGTGTGTGTCCTGCTATTCGCAATGGATGTTTTAGTATGACTGAAATTACTTTTTTGTATACCATTCTTCCTAAACTATGAAAGAATTATTTAAAAAATGAATTAGAACAAAAATAAATGATTACAATAATGAAAACAACACATGAGGATCTAGGACTTGTAGCACACACACAGTCACACGTCAACTACTGGTGCACTTTGCAGTCCACCACAGACATGCACCCACTCACCCCAAAGTTGAGAACTAAAAAAAAAATGTCTCTGAAGCCAAGGACCAAAAAACTAACACAATACCTGTGTAAGCACCCTACTACAGTTACTTAGTTACTAACCCACAAATCTATTCTGGTACTGTACTCACTCATGCCCAGTTGCCAACTACAGATTGTGCCACCACCTTTGTCCCATCCTAGTTACAGTACTGAGCATATGTATTGATATGATGGTAAAGAACTCAGAAAGGAGGGGCCTAATTCCCTCTTTTATTCTGGGTTGCTTTATTTCACCAACATGCATGCTGTTAATGAAAGGAAATTAATCCCCCTCAGTGGTAATGTTGTGAAAACATTTCTCCAGAAAAGTGCTGTCAAGTAAGAGACAGTCAGTGTGTCATAACCATCAACAGTGCATTACTGCCCAAATGAAAAATGGAATAATTTAAAAAAATGGAGAATGCCGATCAGGAGAAGCAGAAATAATACATTGATTAATTAGGATAAACCTGTTATGCAGAAGGTAGGGAGACAGGCAGACAAGGTGGATCAGGCATTCCTTACCCATCATGAAAATCTACGTTTCTGTGTTACTACAATCTGATGGAGTCTGCAACCATTTAATTAATATGAGGACATTGTTGTCTCCAGTCAAAAGTGATATAGTCAAGTTCTCAAACACATGCTTTCATCAAATACAGTTTGCCTATGTCTCATGGTACAGTGACCTTGGAGCTACTTACATACAAATATTTCAAGCACGGGCATTAATGCCCTTCTAGCTTGAGAATATACCAAAACACTTGTTTCCATAATAAGTGTCCTGGCTGTTCTTAAAAATATCTAAACTAGCACTTGCTTTAATGTAATTTGGTAGTCTGTTCCATGCGTCAGCTAACTCTGTCAGGGAACCAATCAGTACACTTCTCATTCCTATAGAGTCTTCTACATAGGTTGTCTGATGATTCTCTAGTACTTTTTGATAACCGCAAACATTCCCAGAGATAGATGTCTCTAAGTGCCCTACATACCTGAATAAGATCTTCTCTTAGATAACTTTAAGAGACCCTATACAAAAGTTTAGATATTTTAGTCTTTCATAATAACTTAAATTTTCACATCCATGAATACTCTTGATATATTTCCGCTGTATTCATCGCAGTTTACTCATGTTTGATAGGGTTTCCATATTGTTATTCCACACTCAAGTTTGGGTCTAATGTAACTAACAAACAATGACCATCATTTTTGATTTCCTAGACTTTATAAATCTTTTTTTATACAACCTATAGTTCTATAACTATCATTAACCAATTGGTTGACATGATTAGAAAAACTCATAGGTGGATTTACCCATACACCCAGGTCCTTAAATGAGCCTACAGTTTCAATCACTGTGTGCTGCATTAAATATTCACCTTTCAATTTATGTCTCCCAAATCTCATATATTTAGTTTTTGGTGTATTTATCAGCATATTATTATCCTGTGCCCAAATGGTCAATTTAGTCAAGTTATTTTGCAGACTTGCCTTATCTGCAACACATGTAATCAGTTTACTCAATTTCAGTCTGTCTGCATTCAGACTATAGAACACCTCAGATGAAAAAGTTAGGTCTGAAAGATACAATCTAAACAAGTAAGGATGTAGGACAGAGCACTGTGGAACACCCTGATTGTAACCAAGGATTTCACCTGTCCAGTTGCTGTATGATACTTCCATGTCCTATTTGTAAGCTTGCAGCTATCCATCTGATCAAGAGTACATTATTACCTAGTTGTTCTAATTTATTGATCAGTGTTTTGTGTATGAACCTGTCAAATGCTGAAGTTAAATCTATATAAATGACATCACAGCACAATCTTTCATTCATAGCTATTATATTGTTATAGAACATCATGTTACAGGTGGTAATGGATCTATTTTCAACATATGCAGACTGACATATGGTTTCAAGTCCCAGCCTATACAGTTCTGACAATAACTTATCCAATATTACCTTCTCCATTATTTTTCCATGACATGAAAGTAGACTTAAGGGTCTGCATGACTTTGGGTTTGTCCTACTCCCATTTCCCTTAAAGACAGGTTTAATAAGTGCATGCCTCCAATCTTGAGGAATCTCCCCATATTTAGACCTACTGAATAACAGATATAATGTTACCGTAAGTTCTTGCTTTAGTGTTCTCAGGTCATTGTTACTAATTATGTCTCCTCCCAGTGCTTTGTTTGAATCAAGTTTGCATAGTTCTTTTTCAATGCAATCTAACTTGATTCCAGTATTTGTGGTTACCTGGATGTCACTAGGACAACGTATTACCCCTTTTGTGGAGCTAAACTGTTTTGCATAAGATTTTGAAAATATATCTATAATCTGTTGTGTCTGCGAATAAATTTTAGAATCTTCACACAGTTTATCAATTTGTATGTCTATACTCCTTCCACATCTTATGTCTCTATAAAAAGGTTTCCTATTATGCTCAATATCTTTACATATTTTCAAATTTTTCTTGATTTTATCTCACACTATGTTTAATCTGTTTGTCCAGCTTGTTTATTTCAGTTTTCAAAGTTGTAGTTCAACCTCTCTCACCTTAATGAGATATCTTGTTCTTATGGCAATATATCCCCTGACGTTGTATACCTAGATCCTAATGTTAAAACATTTTTTTTATTTTTTGCACTCAATTTCTCTTTCAAAACTTTCCACTGAACATCTCACTCCAGTTAGTTTTATACTATGACTGTTTTGCTTCCATATAATCTGTAATTAACCTTATGTGCATTGGTTTAGATTTCAGTTTGGCCGAATTACCTAGCAACCAATTAACCTTTATAACCCTGTAATCACTGCACATCAACGGTGGTAAAACCTGACTTGAAGTAATAGTAATTTCTTTAGGAACACAATCTCTGGTATGTTCCATCCCCTGGTAGTTTTTTTTTTTTTTTTTTACAATCTGAAACAACTGGAGTTGATTATATTAAGCTTGAGGATTAAATAAACTTGTCTACTGCTCAGTGTGTGGGGAGTTGTTTTGCACTTCACTGAAGAAAAAATCAACATAACTTTTGAAAAAAATAACATTTGGTCAACTGGCATAGTACTGTTGCTGCATTTACTGTGCAAGCCCCTATGAAACTATGGGAAACCCCCTTCTCTGCTAATCAGAAACACTCTGCAGTCGGAAAAAAAAATGCACGGAAAGCTAACATGAAAAGTCACAAAATGTATGACTTTTTAAGCCCTTCAAACAGCTACATACCGTTTAACATTCATATCCATTTGATCAATTGTTTCCTTAACTTTTTCTGATGAGGAGCTAAGAGTTACTTTTTCTAACAGATGAAAATCTTCTGGGTAGAAGTCTTCATTTTCATCAAAGGGACCCAAGATCTAAAAAGAAACAAGGAATTCTTTATTCTGAAGTTCATTTTATGCAGTATGCTTTTTAATCAACTTTCAGACAAATGGCAGCACTTTAAAACTTCATTCAGAAAAAAAAGTTAAGTTATGATCAGAGTGAACACAGATGCAAGTGAAAAAAAACATACAACACCATAATTTATGAATGCAGGTAGACTACATTTTAGATTATTAATGATTATGCATATTTTTTAAATACCTGCAAAGCAAGTGTTCAAGCAGCCTTTTTGTGACATAGCTTTAAAAGGGATTACAAAACAAAAGCTAAACGTGATGTCCTCCTTGAATAAAAGTGGAGAAAACACAAAGCAAAATATATTATAATTCATCAAGGCAGCATTCTAGTTCATCTAAAATCAGATTATCAGAAACATCAGCTGGCCAAGTATAATAGCTCAGTTTGCTGGAAATAATAGGTTTTAAAACACAATATACTTTGAGGTACAACAACCTTAAAAAGTTAATGTATTTAGTAAACAGAGAAAGTGTATGAGGGCATGATGGGTTCTTTCTTCTCTCCCACCAATAAAACATTTGTTTTGTACTGAAGCAAAACATTGTTGAAGTTAAGAAAAAAGAAGATATGTACTCACCATAACGTTCCATCTGAGTAGTTATACTTAATTTTTCTGCAACATGTGGGTATACGGATCCGTATCGGATCCAAGCCGGCAACTTTTTTTCTAGCATCTGCTCCAAGCTCGAAGCTCCCCCCCTACCCACAATGCCCTACCATCTCCTATCTTCCCTCAGATCGAGTTTGCTGCAACTAACAATATATATGCAACTCAACACAATAAACCAACCCTGAAAACAGGATAAGGTCCGGGGGACGGAGGGAGGGAATGTTGCAGAAAAATGAAGTACAACTACTCAGATGGAACGTTATGGTGAGTACATAACTTCTTTATCTGAAGTAGTTAACTTCATTTTATCTGAAACCTGTGGGACAGAGTCCCCAGCTACTCCGATCCTGGGAGGCCCTTATAGAAGGATATTCCTGAGCACTGCAGAGCCAAAGGATGCTCTACCCCTCGAAATCAGATCCCATTTCTAATGGGAAATGAAGGTATGTGAAATGGCACATGTCGCTGTTGCACAAATATTGTCCACAAATATCGTCCAAAGGTACCCTGGACCAAAAAGCAGCAGAAGTCGCCATGGACTTGGTAGAGTGAGCCTTAACTATACCAGCAGGAGATAAACCTTTTGCTTTGTAGGCATGTGAAATACAAAGAGTGATCCATCTGGCTAAAGAAACTTTAGAAATAGCTTTTCCCATAAACGCTTTGGAAAAGGAAATAATTGGTCAGTCTTGCGGAAAGACTTCGTTCTATGAAGATAAAAATGAAGTTGTCTATGAACATCTAACAAATGGAGTTTGTATTCACCTTTATTTTGGAAGTTAGGAAAGAAAACAGGCAGATTAATGGACTGGTTTATGTCTGCTTCAGATGCCACTTTAGGTAAGAAGGAAGGGTTAGTACGGAGGGAGACCCTATCCTTATGGAAGACCAAATGCGGAGGCATGGCAGACAGAGCTTGAAGTTCAGAAACTCTCCCAGCCGATGTGATGGCGGCTAGGAAAGCTGTCTTCCAGGACAAAAGGTTTAAGTCCACCGAAGCTGCAGGTTCGAAAGGAGGAGCCACCAATGCCTGTAAAATAAAAGTAAGGTCCCAAGGAGGTACAGAATCCTTGACAGGGGGCCGTAACAGAAAAGTACCTTTAAGAAAAGCCTTACACAGCCTAGAGGAGGCTAAAGCCATGTTGTCTTCACCAACGTGAAAACTGGAAATGGCTGCCAATTGTACTTTCACTGTGAAGGAACTAGCTCCTTGCTGAAAGATACCAGACAGGAAGTCCAACACCGCTGGAACAGAGGCTGTAAAGGGATCTATTTTTCTCTGTGAGGCCCAAATGGAAAAGCGCTTCCATTTACTGCAATAAAGTTTCCTAGTGGAGTCTTAAAGAGAGGCCACCACAATGGATTTTACCTGGGATGAAAGACCTGGCAATTAATGGAACTGGAGCAACCAAGCTGTTAGCTTGAGGCTGCCCAGATCGGGTGGACGTGTCCCCGACGGATGGGAAATTAGTTCCGGGCAGGGATCCAGAACCCACGGGGAGCTAAGAGATGAGACCAAAGGAATGGGAACCAAACCTGACGAGGCCAGAACGGGACAATGAGGAACAATTTGCACTGTAGTCGGCAAGCTTTCTGAAGAAACCTCAGAATGAGAGGTAAAGGTGGATAAGCATACAGAAGCCAAATCTCCTCCGCTACTGACTGTTTCAGAGACTACTCATTAGGCATCAGAATGGCCCGACTCAATCTGTCCGCCAAAATGTTGGAGCGCCCCGAGATGTGCATTGCTATCAGAAACCGAACGGTGGAAATCACCCATTCCCACACTCTCACGGCCTCGCGACATAGAGGGTAGGGATCTGGTTCCCCCCTGCTTGTTGATATACCAGATGACCGACATGTTGTCTGACTGAATTGCAATCAATCCGAGAGGGAGGACTGTGTGAAAGGCTTCCAGTGCTAAAAGCACTGCCCTCATCTCTAGAACATTTATGTGCAAATTGGTCTCTGCCTGGGACCATGTGCCTTGGACTGTCCTTCCCGAACAGTGTCTCCCCCACCCAAGTTGGGAGGTGTCTGTGGTCACTGTGGTTTGGACTGGAGGTGATGCAAAGGGGTGTCCTTTTGATATCTCCGATGAAGTTAACCACCAAAGAAGAGATGTCCTGCAGACATGACTGATTTTGATCAGAAATTCCATGGGCAGGTCTAGACAAAACCACTGAACAGCCAGAGTCCATTGAAGAATCTGCATGTGAAGGCGCGCATAAGGGAGAATAGATATGGTGGCAGCCATGGAGCCCAGAGCCCGGAGAACTTTGCTCGCATTTGAAGACTTGCAGTTCGCTATCTGAGCTATGTGGCACCTGAGAAGTAGAATCCTGTATGGAGTTATGAATACCTTCATCTGCAAAGTGTCTAACCGTGCCCCAGTGAAGTCTAGAACTTGTACTGGTTGCAAATGGGATTTGTGAACATTGACTAATTCCCAGTAGCTCTGCTAACCGAATGAAATAATCTCGGGCCAGACACAAGTGATGCTTGTTGGGTGCAGTGAAGAGCCAGTTGTCCATCTATGGAAACACCTGAATACTCTGAAGCCTCAGGTGAGCCGCTACAACTGCCATTACCTTGGTGAACACCCTGGGGGCTGTGGTGAGACCAAAGGGTAGGGCTCTGAACTGAAAATGACTGGCTCCCAGCCAAAAGAGCAGGAACCTCCTGGAGCTTCTGTGTATTCTGATGCGGTAGTAAGCATCCTGATGATCTAATGAACACATCCAGTTGCACTCTCGGAGATAAGGTAGAATGGACTGTAGGGTGACCGTCTGGAATTTCTGTTTGGCTACCGACAGGTTTAATGTTGACAGGTCTAGAATGGGCCTGAGGTCCCCCGTCTTTTTTGGCACCAAGAAAAACCTTGAGTAGATGCCTAATCCGGACTGATCGGGGGGACCTTTTTGATGGCTTATTTGAGAAGCAGCTTTGAAACCACTAGAGCTGTGGCCTCCCTGTGAGTGGGTGAAACATCCGGGAGGTGTTTTGTAATATTTGGAAGGGCAACGAAAGGAATAGAGTAACCTCTGGATATTATCTGAAGAACCCAGCGATCTGTCATAATGGAATCCCATGCCGCTGGGTGTAAGGACAATCGTCCCCCGACTGCATCCAGAGTAGGACAGTCGGGCAACCCCTCAGGGCTGCTGACCGGGTCTATCAAAGAAGGGTTCCCTAGACCCGAAATTAATGGGACCCCCCACTACCTCTGGGCCGGCGTCAATCCTGTCCCCCTCTACCTCTGGGGGAATAGCTGTCCTGAGAATCCCGGGAAAACTGAGATTTTTCGGAACCACATTTTCTTCTGCCCTCTTTGATTCCTAGAGAAGGAC
This sequence comes from Protopterus annectens, assembly GCF_019279795.1. Taxonomy (NCBI): domain Eukaryota; kingdom Metazoa; phylum Chordata; order Ceratodontiformes; family Protopteridae; genus Protopterus; species Protopterus annectens. The sequence goes on along the minus strand of NC_056736.1, from coordinate 307,834,168 downwards.
TGCTGAGGGTAGAGAAGTGGACTCCGATGGCAGCCAAAGTCTTCCCATCCTTTTTGCTCTAGACAAGTGTGTCATGTACTCTCTTTCCAAAAGGGAAGAACTGTCATTGGGTGTGTTGATAAACGACGCCTTGAAAGGTTCCACGAACTGACACAATCTGAGCAAGGCATGATGTCTCATGGCTATGCCTGTCCAGGCCGCCCTAGCTGCTCCTTCCGTGGCATGGGAAAGTAGCCGCACAGATGTGTTTGAGACTGACTTCAGAGTAGACATTTTCGCCGAGAACAGCTGTCTGTCCTGCGGCGATAAAGACTCTGGGGGCGACTCAGCGAATTCCAAAGCAAGGTCTTGCTGAAGCCGAATCACATATGCCAAATAATTCAGCGCACAGATAGAAAAAGTCACTGAGGAGTATACGCGCTTCCCAAACCTATCCACCGACCTGGACTACTTTTGTGGAGGGTGGACTAAGGAACTCTCCTGTGCTAGTTCCTTCTTCGTGGCCGATGCAACCAACATGGCATCAACAGGGGCTCCTTTCGACCAGGGTTGTCTTTCGGAAGGGGGAGATAAAACCTTGTCAGGGCATTTGGGGATGGGGTCTACGGTGTTGGGCTCCTTCCATGCCCGCGTGGTGACGACGTCCACCAAGGGGTCTGCTGGTGGGGACACCCAGGAAGTAGATGGGCCCGTGTCAAAGGCCTCTAGGAACACTGACTCATCCCCAGAAGGTTTTGGGGCTGACCAACCTCCCCTCTGGCGGAGGATCTCCATAATTTCTCTGAAGGAGACGTCTTTGGGAGGTGACCTGGGGGAAACCTTCTCCTTCATCTAAGTCAATGTCAGTAGTGAGGGACTCGGGGGAGTCCAAGTGCCTCCTTTTGCACTTGCGCTTATGGTGGCCCTCTTCAGTGACCCTCTTCAGTGAGACTTTCAGAAGGGGATCCGTGAGCCGCAGGGGTTTCCTCATGGAAAATGACCTGGGGATCCTCTGGCATGAGCTGTCCCTGAGACAGGATGAAGGGAGTCGTCGCCAAATCCAGGGGGGCCTGGGTGGTATCCGAGGGGATGTGCTGGGGTCTCAATCCCTGGGAGAGAACCCTCTCCACCACTTCGAAGGCCGAGGGAGAAGCCCTCCCCGGATCCGAAGCGGGGACCAAAGCCGAAGACAGGCTAGCCTGAGTTCTGAGGGAACGGATCAGATCTGAAAAGGTCAGAGCCGAAGAATCCATTCCCCGGGTCCGACTCCCTGTCCGCAGCTCCGAGAGTCACTAGGATCCGAACAAGTCGGATCCGAGAACTCAAGGTAACAGCCGGAGTCGAGGTTGGAGGAACAGTCGACGCCGAGCTACCAGCTCCGAAAAACCTTGGATCCAAGAGCCCGAAGCACGGATCGGGGAAGGAGAGATGGTGTGGAGAAGAGGCATGTAGGTCGCCCCTTCAGAGGGAGAAGGACCTGGCAAGACTCCCATCTGAATTTGGGTCTGAATAGATCTCTGCATCATCCTATCCATATCCATGTCCGATAGGCTCTGAGTCGACCTCGAAGAGGCCACCGACTCGGATCTGGCTGGTCTGCGGAGTGGGGAGGAGGGTCTCGGGTCCGAATGTTCCAATGGCTCCGGTGAGAAACGAGGAGACCGGAGTCGTGGAGAAACAGGCCTCATGGTCTTAGATGGGGGGGGGGCTGAGAAAGAGCTCCCTGTCTGGGGACCTCTTACAATGCCTGTCCTTCTTTTTCTCCCTTTCCTCTCTGCGCCTTTCCTTTTCCTTCTCTTTTTCTTTTTCCTTATCTTTGTCAGACTCGCTGACTGAAGATCTGTACTTTGAAGACCCATCGCCAGACGAAGAGGGAGGTTGAGTCCCTGTCTGGGTGGAAGGTGGTACACTAGAGACCGAAGCCGAGGCAGATTCCAGCATGGCAGCAGGGAGAAGGCCTTTGGCAACTAGCTTGGCTTTACGATCCCTAAGGGCCCTAGGGTTGAAACCTGAACAGACAGCACACTGAGTGGACAAATGTACCACTCCTAAGCATATCGCACACAAAGTGTGACCATCGGCTGGGGAAAGCTTATGGCCACACTCTGTACATTTTTTGAAAACAGGCTTTGGCTGGTCAGCCATAGTCCTGCACTCCAAGGTACAAGCACTACCTTTCCAAAAAAAACACACACGCAGGTAGGGGAAGGGCAGGCCTAACTACTACTCTATACAAAAAACTTTTTTTTTTTTTTTTTTTTTTTTTTAACACTAATGACCAAACGCGATACTACAGAAGGGAAGGGAAATCATAGTCAAGCACACCTAGATATCAGCAAAAAATTCTACTTACTATCCCTGAGCTCAGAGCAAACGAGACCACGATGCACACTACTGGGGTGGCAAACGAGATCTGAGGGAAGATAGGAGATGGTAGGGCATTATGGGTAAGGGGAGGAGCTCGGAGCTTGGAGCAGATGCTAGAAAAAAAGTTGCCGGCTCGGATCCGATACGGATCCATATACCCACAGGTTGCAGATAAAATGAAGTTAACTACTTCAGATTAATATTTACCTTGCTTCACCAAGAGTTTTAAATGAATCACTATGGGCCAATGCAACTACAAATGTACTTCTTTGGATACAAATCATAAATCAATGCCTCACATCTGAGAAGTGGACAGATGCATGGGCAACATTGAACATCTCAGTAAAATACTGAAAACTATGTTTGTCAGGAAGCTGTATTGGCAAATGACAACTCAATTTTTTTTTCAAATGGCTTAAACGCCCATGCCACAGAGCAGAAGCAGTCTACCTACATCCATATAACCAACTGCATGTATTTATTCAGTACACACAAAGGAGATGAGATCATAAATATTAGTCAAAATATCAGCCAACTGCCTAACCACACAACTTCATGTCACATGATGTTTTACTAGGGATGGTAAAGATGATGTACTTCATGCAAATCAACAGTGTTAGTTTTAAAATGTTGCTTAATTACTTGAGAAGAAAAAAAAAACAAGGTGGCAACTTTACAGTCCCTTTCTTAGATCAGTGGTAGCTATGCTGTTTCCGAAGATGTGAGATAGACAGTACTTCAAATTTCTGGAATGAAACACACTACAAAAAAGTAGAGAAATATGCTTTTGGAAGCTGTTTAAAGAGCAAGTTGTTTTGTTTGAAAGAACAAATAATACAGGTGATTTGTTTATTGGTTGCTCACAGAACCTGGAAACACAATGCAGCATTTCAAAATAAATAACAGTAGAAGCAACCTCAGCTCTTTGAGAATCAAGTGTAGAATATGCCATTGTTACTGCTAGTCGCAAAATTTTAAAGGGCATACTACCCACTGACTGCCTAAGAGCAATAAAACCTATCTTGACCCATACAGATGAACAAGATTATTTAACAAAGGGACCATCTCTCTCTAACTTTTTCTGCTGATATTTAGTAGCCACTGGTCTTGTGCAATTTCCTCCCAGTTTCTTATAAAGAAGGACATGTTCCCCCAACAATCTCTGAGGATGGACGAGGAGGAAGGGAAGGTTGTTTGGATGGGGTAGATTCCTGTGGGTGTCTTGGCTTTGTAGGCCGTCAGACTTGTGTATGGGTGTACCTTGCCATTCCTTCTTAATTCCCACCATTCTTTTTTTACCAAGTCTAATCATTTTCTGCTTAGGGTGAGAAGGCCAAGTCTTTACTGGGAAGTTCCAGCTACACCTTGAAGCCTGGGTACTGAAATCTCTGCCCAACACATTGGGCATTCTTCCCCTTCTATTCCATGTTTTTGCAAATTTCCTGAGCAGGAGGTCCAAGCAGGAGACCCTTGTTCAAAGAGGTATTAAGGATTTCTGTTCTAACATTGTCTGGCAGTGGCAAAGTCCTCAGCCAGGCATGTCTCCATATTACAGACTCAGTAGCTGCTGCCTTTTATGATGCAGCATCACAGCCTCATTTCTTGGAATGCCTGGCTACCTGGGAAAACAAGTCACACTGGTCCAACACCTCTTGATTTAAATCCTTGTCTTCAATCCCTGCTGCCTTAACCCTCATCTTTTCCAGCAGGGACTGAGGGTAATTAAGCAGGTGGGACTGTCAATTTAGGGGATTTAATAAAAGGATAGCAAAGCCTTACTGGGAATGAGACTCTTGGTAGGAGCTGAAGTAGCTCCCTTGCTAATGTCCACAGACTCCACACCAGGACCCACCAAGGAGTTCTTAAAAAGGTAACTGGAAGTCCTTGACACTGTAAAACAGCTCAGGCTGCCTATCAGCAGGAAGATACAAATCAGGCTCCATTGGTCCATCAAAAAAAACACCTTCAAGGACATCTGGCATTGGATGGACAGCTAGAGGTTAAGGCTGAGGCAAACCTATATAGGATCAGTAGCTTTGCTGGGCTTTGGAGCATGCTATGGCTTACCACTGTAACACCTCCTATATTCTGAGAAGGAAATCCTCAAAAGGAAAAGTTTTCCAGACAGGAAGTAGAGCACAAGGTGTCTTCAGTGTCAGAATCACAATGTTTAGTAGCTGTTATCTGCCTCACATATGCCTATTTGCTTTGGGGTCATATTCTAGAGGATCCACCTGAGGTATATTCACATCAGACCTTCTATTCCTTAGGAAAAACACGAAGAACATAGAATATAGATCATGTACTATAGGCTGGTCTCCAGCACAGTATGTGACTTGGAACATTTTCTGTGTCAGAATCCCCAGTGGAAACTATTTATCACATCAACATTGCTGTCATTAGAAGACAATGACTTGGAATGAATCAAACATAGCAGCATGGGCACACCTCATAGTCACCTTGTTGCATGTGATGGAAGCCATACAGCAAGTACAGGAAATATAAAGCTTAAGAAGAAAGCATGATTCCCTCCACCGGGAATGGCAGCATCATACTCCATTATGGGGCTTCTGTCATGGGGAATGAATGGAGCTATGGTGCATTCACAAGGAGGGCTTAATTGTCATTTTATCATACTTCTCTTTGTACTGCACAAGTCTCTACTAGGATACACTTCACTCCATTTCATCCCTCTCTACCTTACATTTCTTTCACCTCTTTTACAAGTCAGTTCCACAAATGTTACTTCCAGGAATTTAGGACTGCATCACTGCACATTCCCTCTCTCTTCCCTCATCTTGAGACTCCACACTCCCTCTCTGGGTCAGCCTCTAATAGCTGTCTTACAGTCCATGCACCATTCTCTCTCTAAAGCTTTTCTAGTGTTGATCCATCTTGTCAGCTTCAGTTCGTCCCTTTCCTTATTACTCCTCCTCCTAGACTGTTTTCCATTTCAGACCTCCTAGCTTCTCAGACCTTTACAAGATATTCTCCAACTCCCAGATGCATAAGTCTGCATTTCCAACATTATTTTCTTGCCTTTGAGGGACACTCCATCTTAGGTTCTGTTTGCAGTTAAGTTATGAGGCTTAAAAATAACAGAAAGGGAGAAGAGATGTAGTCTTAACTTCCATGAGACCGACATTCAAACTGATTTCTCTAGAACACGTGTAGCACACTGCATGCTAACTACTGTAGCAGCAAGTTCATCAGCGTTTAAGTTATATGCCCACAAAACTACCACCCCCTTATAATAAAGATTTTAACATTATTGCAGTTAAAATGCGAATTACCAAACACTGGTGTTGAAAATACAGTGCTGGTTTTGGTACAAAAGAGTGGAGTAAGAGTTTCCTCGGTCCCCATTTTTGTACAATCTCAGATTTGTTATATACAAATGATACAAATTACAGTGGTGTATGAAGGGCAAAGACTTGTCCCCGGCAAAAAAAAAAGTTTCCTTGTGCAATCAAGTAGCTTGCTCAATAGTTTGCATCTTGGCAATCTTGCCATTTAAATTTTCACATTGTATTTATATTTATATACATATGTAATGAATGTATATATAAATATTGCTAAGCCAGGGACGGAATCAAGGAAACACAAAGCTGTAATGCTGGGAGTGTTGCTCTTTCACAGAGACAGGCAGGAATTTAACTAGAACCAGCCAATTTTGGCACTATATCAGAATCTCTAACCATATCCTATCAGTCAAACTCCTCACCTCTAGGCTAAGATGATATGGTAGAGGAGTCTTGTGGAGATGCATGTCAGTGAAGGATGAATGTGGCCTTAACATTATTATAAGTGGAACTACTGACTTTGAAAGAAGCTGCTACAGGGTAAAAACTTTGTCAACAGGGCTGCTGTTTAGAAATATCTTTTTACTACTAGTCCTGTGTTTACAGAATCCATGGTCAGTGTTGAAAACGACTGACATTTGTAAGTCTTATTTTACTACATGCGCTAAGTGTAAAAGAAACCAAGAATACTGATATCAATAAATGAAAGTTTATTTTCTGTTACCCCATGACTTGTTGCAAATACACGTATATTTTCACTGTTAATATAAATAAACCACACATTATGGATGGAAACTACTGCTACAGACTGTTCTTTGCTACAATGGTGGAAAATGATGGAAGAAAATGTTCTGTTACTTCTTAAAAGTACCTAGAAATTACTTTACCTAGGTTTTTTCCCCCCACAAAAAGATGCAAGCTCTGCCAGAGGAGCAATTACTCCGGAGGCTGCTTCACAACCTTCACAGTGAAAGCTACCTTTTAAGGTGGTGGGAACATGCACTGCATGGCTTGAAAAGCTCTCAAAAATTCAAGAACTCTTTAGACATTGTGCCCTTAAGGAGATTTACTCTGGTTAAAAAGCAGAAAAATGTACACTAAGGAACTGTTAAAATCCTTGTATCTATATGGGGATATGATAAGGAAAGAATCCTCTCATGGCAGTAACATTAGGGTACCCTGCATTTTTTCTGTTAGTAAAACCAAATCCCTGTGCATACTGAACTGTAGCAACTGAATATTGTGAAAAAATTAAGAAAATCACAGAGGCCTTGTGCAGCCAATCACCAACCAAGACCTACTTAGACTACAACAACAAATATCCTCACTAGTGAGCAAGCCATACATCATTATATGGAATTTCAGCAGCTGTGGCCTTCCGAAGAAACGTAGTAAGAAAGATAACGTGAAGACCTACCTAGTGGCTTTGAAAAGGCATATGACTCAAAACAAGTGGACACAAGTCAAATGGGTCATAAATATCTCATTACACTTAAAATACAGCTCTCCAAAGGCATATATCAACCTAGAAAATTTTGATGCCCACAACTATCAGAAACTGAAATAAGAGATTCTGGCAGAATTTTTATCTGAAACAAAATCTTTAAACTTTCACAATGGACATTCAGTATAGACAGACCAGCAAGTTCACAAATGGTTAACATAATGCAGATTTTAAAGCTATGGCTACAATGTCATGTAAATAATGTTAGTAAAATTTTAGAAGTTTTGGCTATAGACAGTTTACAAGAGCATTCTTTAGTAACGTAACTTAAATATTTAAAGATATATATATATATATATATATATATATATATATATATATATATATATACACACACACATATATTCCAATGTGTTCTGATGTATTCTGAACAGCTAGTTATTTAGTGGAAGATATGCTGCTAAATAAAATTGCACACTCTTAAGTTAATAGAATGCTGATTTGCCTATAAACAAGAAAAAAAACTGTTATGATTTGAGTTGGTCTATTTTAAATGCTCTAGAAAAGGACAGAGCCAAGTATTGTGCAGCTGATAATGATTCTATGTTTATAAAACTGTTTATGCTAGACAGCAAAGTTTGCCTTTGGAATGTAAACCTAACGAATGTGACAATTCTGAACTTAGCAGAGGTGTAGAATCTGTTTTTACCAGTGTGCTGTTTTTAAACTTGCCAAACGTAATATTGCAATAGATGAAAAAGAAAAGGAGGGATTATTAAATTCAGGGGACACAATTCTACTACCTAAATTATGACTGCAAGCATAAAACAACTAATAAGCATAAAATTGAAATTATGGAAAAGAAAAGTTCAACAAGATATGTTGCCACAAACACAGCTCTAGTACAGAAAAAGGCGTAGATCTAGAATCTTAGATTTGGCTCTGGACTGAAAGGTTCTTAAATAAATGTTACAGTGATTCTGGTCAAAAGACTCCAACCATTAAAATAACTGAAGAAGCCTGTGTGAAGACTAACAATGAAGGTATGACTTACCAAAAGACTCTAGCTGTTAAAACAATAAAAGAAAGCAGAGTAGCAAATGAGAGAGAAGGTGTGTCTTAAACTTCATCAGTGGGCAAAAAAGAAAGACCAAGCTATATCAAAAGTGCAACATGAGTAGTGCTAGACAAGTTTGTGTGACAAAGTGCAATATGTCACAGCTAAGGCAAGTTAGCATGGATTGGTCAGTGTGCATTCACATGTGCAAGCAACATATAGCTAAAAACAATACAGAGCTGCCACAGCAATGTGTGTGCACAATGTAGTGACCGCCATAATCAGCATATCAATGTTGAAGAATTTAGGCAGAAAAGTAGGAAAGGGTAAACAGCAAGCAGAAATAAAGACAACCATAAGGTCTGGAACGTGGATAAATCTTTTTTTTGGTGGGAAAAAGCACTTTTTGTAAACTTTACAACAGAGAGGCAGGTGTGGAAGTAAATGAAGGGACAGGTATGGGACAAATTGAGAAGGTCAGAAAGCAAGGGTATGAGCAGAAAACACAGACACAGATGGGATAATATATTCACAAATGTTGAGTAGGACAGACACATACAGAGGCAGGATAACTGGTGATGAGATGGGTTTCACAATGAATGAAGAACTTGAAATGATACACAAGGGAGGAAGTAAACCCAAATAGACATAGGATGGGTTTCTGGCATGGCCTCCTGCCAGGTTGGCCCAGAGAACAGCAGCTACAGGCATCACTCACTGAGTGGTCGATGGTACGGGTTGGCTGCTACAGAAGCCCAGCTGCTCTACAAGGCATTTGATGTTCCCTACACAGTCATCCAGCTGCCAATAGACCTCAGTGGTAAGAAGCCTCAGAACTTCAAGCCTGGAGGCACTCCCTGTCCACTTTCAGGAGAGCAATCTCACCCCCCCCCGAGAGATGGAAAGGTAGGGTGCCCATGACTCTTCCAAGTCACCTCCAGCAAAGAAGCCTATAGCCCCACCAACGTTGTTGAAAGGCAGACTTTGAGGTCACTTTCAATTTGGTGGCTTCTGGCAGAGTCACACTGGACAGCTCTTCCTCCTTCTGAACTGGACCTGTGGATGGATAAAAGAATGAGAAAGGATCATCAGACATATGTATGAGAATAATATCAGGTCATATGTGAACTAGGCTAGAACACACCACCTACACTCTCCACCACCCAGACAGATGTTCCCAGCATCAGCAGCAGGCAATCATGTGCATGTGCTGCTCCTCTACCACTGGAAAACAAAGTGCATACTGTTAAGTATACATCTATATACATGTACGAAATTTAACACAGTTTAAAAATGTAGTGAAAAGAATTTTCTCTCCTGAAATCCTGTCTCTCACCAGTGAAGCAGGTCAGGATGGTGCTCCTTCAGATCATGGTCACAATGCTGACATTGCTCACCAAAATGGCTGATGCTGATGGCATTACTCAGCATCCTAAGCTAGCTCATGGCAGCCATCCATTTTCCTCAAATGGCCATCATAACTGCCCATCAGGGACACGCTAAAGTTCCTGAGCAGGGAGAAGAGGAAAATCTGCTCTCCCTGGTTCACCTAGCCAAACTCTGCATTCTCAAATCCCCGAAGTAGATGTGCCACTTAATCAAATCCACTCAAGGAGGAAAAGAAGGAAAATAGTGCATCACATGTTTTGCAATGTACAGCTGCCGCACTGCATCATAACATGGACACAGCATTGCACTGTGACAATACTGGAACACACATGCTGTATGCAATATGGAAATATACATGCTTTATATTCACTGTGATTTGCACACCTCATGACAACATGTATTAATAATGCTTTGCTCACTGGCCATGAATCACAGACTATGGTTCCAACTTACTTCACTAGCATAACCACCTTGCTAACTAGCCTTTGTTACCATGATATAAAGCATCAGAGTTGTTTAGCACAACACCACTTACAAATGTACAACTCAAAAAAAAAAAAATTAAAAAAAAACAACTTCATAAAAGCCTCTACATAAATGGAGTTTCTCAGAGTTAAGGAAGTATTTCAATGACAACAAATGCTGGAGTCAATGTCAGTGAGCATGAGTCAGCTCTAGTGGTGCATTTGTAACTAGAACCCATGACACTAGTTTGGCACAACGGCATCTGCCTGTGGCTGGGAAGTTTCACACTATAAACACAGGAAATCATGGGAAGGATATGCTACGAGGGGCATGGGGTTACAGGCTCATATTCTGAAGCATGGCTGAAGTATATAAATGGGAGGATTCACCTGTGGGCACACATCTACCATCCATGTCATAAAGCAATGACACTCATCAGGCTCAAAAACAGGATGTCCCATCAGGGTGCAAGTACCAGTAGTTTAGTCCCTTCCGTGTTATGGATGGCATTGACCCCAACACAACAAACCAACACAAAGGATACTGCCAACAATCACACTGTGGCAGCACAGCTCCACCACTACAGTATATGATTTCTGACTACCACAACTTCTTAGACTACACAGCTGCCATATTCTCCTACAAAGACTCTATCCACTATATATTGTTACAGCAATGTGTCACTGTGTCCCCTCCAACCTATGGAGGCGACGATGAATGAGCCTTGTATAGCATCACTAGTCCATTCACTATAATGCATAGCTTGGTGGGAAACTGCATGCATAATTTTATTCTGTTTTGTCAGTGTCATGGTCCATAGTCACAAACCACACAATATCTTTTTGTTAGTGTGCCAGCATCTGCTTCAGTTGTGGTACTGTTCCTGCATGAGCTCCCATGACTCTTCATCCTGCCCTTCCTGCTGCTGCTGTGACCGATAGGGAAGGCTCTTTCATGACAGTGAATTGTTTCTAAATTTGTTTACGCAATGCTATGTTGTTTAGCATGACATACACTACAAAGATCTTACCGTATAAGTCTGCAGTGCTCTGCAGTCCACCTTTAGAGGTGCCTAGGCAATGGAGTCATCTGTTCAGTAATTAGACTACATGCTCCACTACATTTCACATTTGTGTGTGGACTGTGTTAATGGCTATTCTCAGACTTGTTTGGGGCTGGACATTGGGATCATCAACCAGGGCTCTAGGGCATAGCTAGTATCACCTGAAACACACATTACACAATATATAACAAAATGCCTGCTTCCTACTTGCAAGGTATATTCATGTAAAGACCAGTCTATTTAGCATGTGTGCGCCTACCAAACTGCTCACTCTGTATAAAGCCCCAATGCATGAATCACTGGCACAGGCTGGATGTGTATTAAATTTGTGAATCATGTAAACTACCTGGGTGGCACATGAACCCAACACAATTAATGCCTGAACTAATACAGATTTTCTGAAATGTCAAGGAGTGAAAGCTGTTACTGTTGATGTAATGCAGAGCCTTTGGACTAGCTGGGGCCTTGACAGCAACATGTGCACAATTTATGTCGCCCACAGCTTCAGGGAAATGGACTATGCCATAAAAGGCCCATATGGTGTTAGTGCTTTTTTTCCTTGCTGTCTTGGGTTACAGATGAAATCCTCCACATGTTGTAGCATTATACAGAGAAAATGGTCAAGGATTTTCAAGACTGACAACTGCAGTATCCTTAATATTTCCCCTGGGCTACACATACCTTTGCGGCAACATCTAGCATTACAGTCCCCAACATGTTGCTGTGCTACTGATATTCTTAGCATTCAAAGGGGGATGTGGTGCCATGCAGTGCCACCATTTTATACTCTTTGGAACTGCAAAATAATTTTAAGTTACTTCATGTGTATAGTGTTCCTCATTCCTGTGTCATAATGTATTCATTGGCATGTAATGCACAGCACTCTTTTTGGCCATGCCATCTGCTTGTTTGAATTGCCTATCCCTTGCACATGGCTACTACCCATTCTAATTAACAAAGAACAATGCCCTAACAGCTTATGAATTCCACGCCCTGCGTGCTTTTGTAGGACACTCTTCTTTACCAGCTGTCAGACAGACAAACTTCAATGGGATGTGTATGCCAGCAACAGGGGTTAGCACTCAAAGAAAAGTGCTGCCATTTTAGGTTTATGATTAGGGGGAAGAGAGAAACCATTAAACCACTACTGCAAAACTAAGATGTTCAACATACATGTGCAAAATGCAGCAGAAAACAAAATATTTTCTGTTGCCAAGTTTTTTCAGAACTCTTCCACCAGAAAGCTGAAGCATTTCTCAAAAATTCTTACAAATTTTAAACGTTTGTAAAAATTATAAAAGACAAATCAATTAACAATACCTAGTGACCTCACTACTTAACAACAAAACAACTATCTTTCATCACGCTACAGTCAAAGCACAAGATACATGCATACCGATAAAGTGTAACCTCGCTTATACAAACTCAAGACATTCACTCACTTCATGGTCCCATACTTTAAAAGTTACTTTTAGTGCTTTTGTGTGAATTACATCAATGCAGTAATCAGCACTTAAAATAATCCACATAATACTGCAACTGTTTATAAAATAAAGTATGCATATTGACACAAGATTGTAAGTACAAATGCAAAAAATCGGTTGCTTTCATACCTGCACAACATGACCCCCCCCCCAAATACAAAAAGTACAGTTGTGTACCTACCATAAATGTAGATGTTAGAGTGTATTCACTGTTGCAGTCATTACACTTGGGTTATCCTGCTGGCAGGCGACCCGCAGTCGGCCCGAGTTCCAAAGTCTTGGTCCAGCGTCAGTTGCTGTCACCTCTTCCCTGAAGTCAGTGCGCCAGGGGTATAAAAGTAGCAACCGACGCCATTTTCTTCAGTTTTTCTTGCCCCAGATGTCAGGTGCCCCCAGATAGGAAGTCTGGAAAGATAAAATTATGCCCAAAAAACATGCATATATTACTATAAACATTTTCTTCTTCTATAAGCAAATACACTACATAGGTAGTATAGAGATGAGAAGTACAGAAAAGTCCCAGCAATGAAACAATAAAGGGGGATGGTGGGTGGGTAACCTGGACTGCAACAGTGAATACACTCGAACATCTACATTTATGGTAGGTACACAACTGTACTATGTTCATCGTGTTTCACTGTTGCAGTCATTACACTTGGGTGGAATCCCAAAGCTGAGGTTGGGTGGCTGGGTCTAAATTGGATTTGGAGAGGCTACCAGGCCCTGCAGAACTGCAGTGGCAAAGCCTGCTCTGGATTTAGAGTAGAGAGGTAAGTGGCAGTGCTTGGTGAAAGTGTGCACTGAGCTCCAAGTTGCAGCTTCTAAAATGTCTTTGGTTGGTACTCCTCTGAGAAAGGCTGCTGCTCTGGTAGAATGAGGCCTAATGCCCTTAGGCACTGATTTGCCAGGTTGTGCATAACAGAAGCGGATGCAGTGTCCTATCCATTTCGAGATTGTCTGCTTTGTAATAGGCTTTCCTTGTGATCCTGCAGCATATGCTACAACAGTTCCTCAGTTTTTCTGAAAGCTTTTGTTTTGTCCAAGTAGAATCATAGCTGTCTGTGTATATCCAAAGCGTGCAGAAGTCTCTCCCCTTTATTCTGGGAATTTGGGTAAAAAGTAGGAAAATGAATGGTTTGGTTTAAGGCCACATTGGAGTCCACTGTTGGCATGAATGTTGGGTTTGTCCTAAGAGAAACCCTGTCCTGATGAAAAATGAGGAAAGGTTCCACAGCCATTAATGCCTGTAACTCTGAGACTCTTCTTGCTGAAGTTATTGCTAGGAGCAGAGCAGTTTTCCATGGCAAGAATTTTAGATCAGCTGTGCTGGCTGGTTCAAAAGGAGGCAGCGTGAGTTTTTCTAAAACAAAATTGACGTCTCAAGTAGGTACTGGTGCTCTTCTTGGGGGTCTTATATTTTTTGCCCCTCTGAGGTATTGTCGTAGTAGAGGATGTGACAAAATAGGAGGTTCCGTATTGTAATGAGCTGAAATGGCAGCGGCGTGGATTTTAATAGATGAGAAAGATAAGCCTTTGTCCAGCATCTCAGTTAGGTACTGTAAAATCTGAGGAATGTTAGGGACAAGTGGTTCGAGCCCTTGCGCCTGGTTCCAAGCACAGAATCTCTTCCATTTTTCTGCATAAGATTTCCTAGTACTGAGCCTCCTGGCTTCTAAAATGACATCCATAACAGCTTTAGAGAGAGGTGCAGTCTGAGCGGCTACATTATCTGCAATGCTGCCAGGTTTAAGGTTCTGAGTTGACTGTGCAGAATCTGATGGTTTTGTTGTGTCAGGAGATGAGGAATTTGAGGTAGAAGCCAAGCTGGGCTTTGAGACAAATTCTTTAGGATTGGGTACCAGTGCTGGCGTGGCCAGGCTGGGGCAATCAGAATCATTTCCGGCCTTTCTTGTCTGACTTTTAGTAACACCTTGATAAGAAGAGGCATCGGAGGGAAGGCATAAACTGTCAGGCCTTTCCAGCTGAATGATAGAGCATCCACTTTCCATGCTTGAGAGTGATAAGTTCTTGTGCAGAATTTCTGTATTTGGTAATTGTGAGGGGAGGCAAAAAGATCTATGTCTGGGTGTCCTCATTTCCTCGTTATCATGCTAAACACTTGTGGATTTAGCTTCCATTCGTGAGGATCCATGAGATTTCTGCTTAGTTCCTCTGCCAGTGTATTTTTTGTTCCTGGCAGGAATTGTGCCTGCAGATGTACTTGATAGGTCAGTGCTGTGTTCCACAAAGTCATGGCTTGTCTGCATAGGGGGTATGAATGTGTTCCCCCTTGCTTGTTTATGTACCACATAACTGTGGTATTGTCCGTCTTTATTAATAGTTGTCCTGGATGTATTAGGTCCTTGAAGGCTGTCAGGGCATTCTGTACAGCTAGCATCTCTTTTTGATTGATGTGAAGATGCATTTGTTCCTTGGCTCATGTGCTCTGAATACATTTTCCTGCCATATGTGGCCCCCAAGCATAATCCAATGCATCTGTTGTTGCTGTCTGCCTGGCAGTGGGTAAGGTGAAAGGCTGTCCCTTGTTGTGGTGACAGGCTCGGGACCACCATCGAAACTCCTGTTGTAGGCAGGGAATTAAAATTATGGTTGTCTCCAGGCTGTGACAATGCTGAGTCCAAACACTTTTTACATTGTAGTTTTCTCATATGCAGTTTTGCATATGGAATTAGTAGAATGCAGGATGCCATGAAGCCCAGGGCCTGCAGAATTTTTCTTGCAGGGAGCTGGGTTTTTGTTGCCATCATTTGAAAGTAATGAGTCAGTTGCCTTTGTTTGTCTGGCGTGAGATAAGCCATCTGGGCAGTTGTATTTAAGCTTGCACCCAGGAATATTATCTCTTGAGAGGGCACTAGTTTTGATTTCTTTTCATTTACTGTGTACCCTAGGCAAATTAGCAATCTTTTTACAAACGCCAGATGCTTTAGAAGAATGTCCTTGCTCTCTGCTTGAATAAGGCAGTCGTCCAAGTAGGGATATATTTGAATTCCTTTTTGTCTGCAAAATGTAATTACTGGTGCCAGGCATTTTGTGAAGACCCTGGGCGCAGTAGATAAGCCAAAGGGCAGTGCAGAGAATTGGCAATGCATTGAGCCTGCTATGAATCTGAGGTATCTTCTGCAAGATTGTCTGATTGGGACATGCAGGTATGCCTCCTTGAGGTCCAAAGTAACTAGCCAAGCCTTCTTGCCCAGCATGGGCAGAAGTTGCTGTAGTGTTAACATTTTGAATTTTGGAACATCCAGGAAAGAATTTAGGATTGACAGGTCCAGTATTGGTCTCCAGCTTTTGTCCTTTCTGGGTACTAAGAAAAAAATTCCTTGTCCCTGTTCTTGCTGTGGAACTTTATGAATAGCTCCCATATCCATAAGAGCAGCAATCTGTTTTTGTGCCTCTGTCCATTGGTTTTGTGGCAGGTCTGGCATACCTTTTGGTTTTGGAAGCGTGTGGAAGTGGAACCTGTAACCCTGAGAAACAATATTCAGCACCCATTGGTCCTGGGTGATCATGTGCCAATTTTTTGAGAAAAGTGCTAGCTTTCCCCTAGGGGTGCTGTCAAGAGGTAAGTGCTTGGCATTTGTAGAGGGAAGTCATTGGGACTGCTTCCAATAAGGTTGTGATTTGTCTTCCCCTCCTTTGGGGGTTGAAGCACCCCATTGTTTAGGTCTGTAGGAGCCTTGGGGCTGAGATCTGCCTCTTTGTGGCCTATCTGACACTAGAAAGGACCAATTTTTTGAAGGCCAGTTTCTGCTAAATCTAGGTGGTTGAACCTGCAAGAAATCTTTCACTGTCTGCATTGACTTTGCTTTATCCTCCATTTTCTTTAACACCTCTTCTGCCTTAACACCAAACAAAGTATCATGCTGTAATGGAGCATCCAATAATTTTACTTTAACATGGTCAGGTAAACTTTGTTCTTTCAACCAAGCATGCCTTCGAATAACAGAGCCTATAACTGCGGCTCTACAAGAAGCCTCTAATGAATCAAAACCACATTGCAGAGTATGCTTTCCCACTTGTCCAACTGCATGCAATAAATCCTGCATTTCCTTACTGTCAGGACTTTCTGTATTTGAAACCATTTTCTGTTTTAACAATGACATGAAGTACTGTTGATATTTAGGCATGTGAAACTGGCAGTTTAAAGCTCTTACGGCTAAAGTAGCAGAAGTGTAAACTTTTTTCCCCCATCTGTCTAGAGCTCTGGAATCCCTATCCGAGGGAACAGGATTTTTAGCAGTGGAAGCCTTAACCCCTTTAGGACCCTGAGAATTTGTTTCTGGGTCTGCAGCGGGGTTTTTGTAAAGGAATTTATGAGAGTCAGGGACTCTGTAGTACCTGTCTGGCTTGACTGGTGCAGGGGGTAAAGAATCAGGAGACAGACTGGATTCAGAAAAAACATCATCAACAATATCAAGTACAGGGGGGATAGCCAGGAGCCTGTGCTGAGGCAATAAAAGGAAGTCTCTGAGCCTTTTCTTAGATTCTGAATAATCCTGGCTCTCCCAATGGAAATGCTCCCTCAGGGTGTGCAGGGTTTCCCCAAAAGAATAATCCTCAGGCGGAGAGGCTGAAGGTATGGACTCTTCTGCATCAGAGTCCTCATAGGGAGGGAGAGAATATCCCTGATCAGAAGAGGAATCAGAGGAAATGGAAACTTGGTCAGAAGAATCATAGTCAGTGTCTTGCCTAGGCCTTTTGTCAGGAGGGGGATGGGAACCTCTGATTAAAGTAATTAGGTCTTCGGCCATTTTAAGCATCTGTTTCTTTGGCATGGATGACTGTTCTGGAGAATGCTGTACTTGTTTCCTTGTTTTTAATGGTGTTTTTGACTTTGCCTTTGCTGCTGTAGTGGGCTTAATTGTTAGCTGTGAAGGTCTGAAAACACCCTCAGAAGTTGGAAATTAAACAGTACATTGAGATATGGTAAGGTGCTGTGAGGCAGTAACCAAATATGGGATTGAAAAGTCTACAGTCTCCGATACAAAAAGAGGGAAAGAGGAGCACAGAGTGTAAACTAGCTGCTACTCTGTCTCTGCTATAGATACAAGTGTACTGACAAGGCAAGCCCCTTCTGTTTGCTCTTCAACATTCACACAGGGTTCACTAATATTAACCCCATCATGAAACCATCAAGCAATTAATACTACAGATGGCTGCACTCTGATAAGTGGGATGATTAGAGCTCTCCCAGTGTGAGGAAAGACAAAGTGGTATAAAGAAAAACAGTAACATTTAACAATTTGGCTAAAATTCAGTTACTTATTACACATTACTATGCCTGGATGTCAGCAAAGAAGAAATTTGTAGAAATTAAATGCTAACTAGAAGAAAACCTCTGAACGAGAAGTGTCTTGCAGCTCTTCTGCAAAGAGCAATTCAAATTTTAGTTTTGGTACAGGATATGGCTTCCACTAATTTAGAAGGAAAAATAAATAAAATGTGTTTAAAGGTGTTTAAAATAAGAGAGAGATAGGAATATATAAAATCACACGACAAAAGCCAGGAATGAATAGAAGCAGCTTTATATAGCTATTCAGATATGCTGATAAAACTGAGGAAAAGCAGAGGCTGAAATGTAGAAAAGTTTTGATGAATATTAGACTCTTCAAGAAGAAATGTTTCAAAAACTAGTTTAGTTAGAAGACAGAGCATGCAGAAAAACCTGAGATTTTTTACTATACCAGAGAAACTAGAACAAGTAGACTGCATCAATTTTATGAAATTATAATTAAGTGACTACCTGGTATTCCACAATCAGATTTAACTGAAAGGGCTCATGTGTATATTCAAATCTGGCCAAGAGAAAGCAGCCAGAACCAGTATTAGTAAAGATGCAGTCACACCAGCAGTAACAGCTGCTCTTAACAAAACTGTGGAAGAAGGGAAAAATACTAAAAATGGGAGCACCAGATTGTTTTTGGATACTGATTATTCACTGTACAGAAAAGAAGCATGTTATCGGGCATGTTGAGAGGCAGATATGAGATTCAAGTTGCTATATAAAGCTAACTTTACATTTTTTCGATGGAGATCAAAGACATTTTTCGATGCAGAACAGGCTAAGGAAGAAACGATAAAGTTTACTCAACAAACAGTGACATTGAAGGGGTTTCTGCTTCTCATTCTTCTATTGATAATAAAACACACAGAGCGCTTGCCAATGAAAACCTTTCCATTGTCAAAGGAAAATGTTTACGTGACAGAAAAAAGCCTAGGAGCTGACTAGAAAAATCAGGAGCACTTTGGACTTGTACCAGAGACCAGTGCTAGGTGGTTGAGATGATAGGTAAGAACTGTAAAGTGTAATTTCTATTAAGACAAGTTTAGACATGAAAACTGTACTTCTGCAAGAAGTGGCTAAAAATGACTGGCAGTTTGTTCACTGAGTTAAATTGGTGGAAGAACTCTCAAGCATAATTCAAATTGCGACTAATGATTAGAAGAACGATGAAGGGACTGAAATTGCACCTGTAAGTAAAAAAAATCCATTCTTAGCAATGCGAGTATAATAAATTTCTTAAAGCAAATTGCATTTATATTGTAAAGTAGCTCTGCATAGTATGCAGAGGTATTTTAAATGTGACATGGGTGAAGTCCTACCAGTGACTGTTGTTTATGCTAGTGATACGATAAAGTAAAAAAATACTTCTTGAAAATAATGCATCTGGGATTTATACTGTAATAAATTAATACTGGATATAACATAACATTGTGATCTTAAGCTGCTGGGGTATATGCAAAAAATATATTGTTCATATTATATATGTATTAAAATAGAATAATTCCCCTGGTTTTAAACAGGTGGAAATGCATACTAATGTTCTTAGTTTATCTTATAGAAATTAAACATTTTTTAAGCAAACAGGTTTAAAATGGAAAGAATGAATATGATAGATTTCCAGCATTTGAAAATGGCTGTTTCTTCATTTGTGAAGCTATCAGTTTTTTTTCTCTCCAGCAAATACCTGCAGTTGGAGATTGTGAGTCTACAGGTGCAGGTAGTTAATCGGGGATTAAATGAACAATATGTTCTGAGTCAACTGTATAATAAACAGCATAATTAGTATTTAAAGGGAGACTGGCACACTGTTTAGTGAAAATTAATTTTGACAGAAGAAAATACTTCTGCAAGTAGTAGCAGCCATGCAGCTTTAGTACTTCAATATCAAATACAATAGTGTGCAATATAGATTATTCTTTTAAGGTTAGGCATTACACTTTTTCTTAAAGATAAAAGTCAGCTACCTCAGAGCATGCAATTGTTTTTCACATCTGGGAAGGAAATAGACACAGGACAAAGCCAGATGTCTGTGCAAGGGGAACATAGGCTTTAGCATGCACTTTCAAGCCAAAGTTTAGAATAGATAAAATCTGTCTGCGTGGATGTGTATATGGGGACAACTACCCCTGTATGAAGGGAATGACATTCCTTTTTGGAAAATTTATAAAGCTCTGTGGGCATTGAAATGGGATGGGAATTTGAAAATGCATTTTTTTAAGCAAAGAGTCTGGAAAAATGTGAAATGGGTTCAAGCAGAGATAAGACACAACAAGTAAATGCAAGATCATCCTACTAAGCATTAGTGCGTGAATCTAATTTGCAAGTTGGAAACATATATTCAAATGTAGAGATCCTTTAGCAGTATTAGAGATATTTGGAAATTCAGTTAAAATTATATAAAACAGAGGAATGAGGAATGGTGAAAACAACAAAAAGCACAAATGGAATATTTATGGAAGACTTGTCAAGGTTAGAGGAAAGTGAGGCTTAAGAATTAATAGCTAACATAGGATGGGGTGAGATACAAACAGTAATGTATAATCAATCAACACTGAAGTCTCCAAGAAGAGATGGTATTCCTATGGAAATCTGGAAGTAAGAAGGGACGAAAGTGATAAAGATCTGAAAGGTATTGTTTAACAACATTTTAAAAGAGTGGAAGGTACTGGCAAATAAAACTGTGATGGCTGTATTATCCAAAAAGGGTAAGGATCCTTCAGACTCAGCTTCATTTAGGGTAATTTCAGTTTTAAACCAGAATTACAAAGTGTTTACGTCCACATTATCTAAGAGAATGTTAAAGGTGTTGCCAAAAAGGACAAATATAGAACAATGTGATTTTGTTTGGAGGAGGACAAACTTTTGGCAAAAAAAAACAGAACAAGACTAATCCAAGAGGAAGCACAGTGTAAGAAAAGCTGCTGTCGGTAGGTCTTGATGCAGAGAAAGCACTTAATAAAGTCAGGTGGAATTTTATGAGTAGGACAATGATAGCATTTGTGTTCCCTAACAGAACAAAACAGAAAATAAGGAAGATATATGAATTATCAGACGTAAGAATTAAGGTAGGAAGGTTACTCTACCAGGCTGTGTTTGAAATGAGGAAACAGGCAGGGATGTCCTCTTTCTCCTTTATTTGTTTTACAGTTAGAACCAAGCAAAGAAAATAAGGGACTTACAACTCAAGTATGCAATTGGTATGGTAATCAAGAAAAATTAGCTTTATTTGCTAACTATATAACTTGGTACTTGACAAATCCAGAACAATATACTGTAGTGTTGTGGAACATTTTGAGACAGTTTTAAATCTTTTTAGGATATAAAATAAATGAAGACAAAATAAAGGTTGCAGTGGTAACCTATGTTACTCGCACATGAATTAGTTAAGCAATACCTACAATTAAGTAGGCCTGATAAGATGAAATACTTAGGTGTATGGATTCAAAAGGAAAACATCAAAAAGGTATGCAATGCTGGATTAATTACATTGTACAGAAAATTACATGTGATGTATAATGTTTGTAAATGTGAACTTTTTAAATATAGTTTGATTACTTTTATATAAAGTTTAGTCTGTCACAAGTGATAACTCAATAAAGGCGTTAAAAAAATAAGGTTTGTGTTGGAGGAGGTGGGAGAGGAGTGGTACCATGCTTTTGTCAGGGGACAGACCCCCATATTTTTTTTAATATTTATAATAGGGCGGTATGACTGAGCAATAGATAAGAGGGTAATGCACAAAGGGTAAGGGAAGAAGGGTTGAGGAAGAAATGTTGTAGGAGTCGCTAGTCCATACAGCCTCAAACACTTCCACTGCCAAATAATGGTGCAGTGGAGGACCTGATGTTGAGGTGGTAAGGGCCTCTGGTGATATGGTGGTCAGCGCCAAGTGGGACAGTGTGTCTTCAACATGCTGGAGAGAGACTTTGACAGGCTGAATCCATCTGACCATGACCCAATCCAGTAAATCCTCTACCAAGTTCTAAAGCCCATATTCAGTGAGGTTTTCAAGGCTGCCAAATGCTGGGGTGCCTGCAAAATTGTTCTACTGCCCCAACCCTGTGAGGATGTCCCCAGATAGGCAGAGAGTGCGCGCTCTCTAACCTGAAAGGTACATGACTAGGCAGCTCTTGAGGGATTTGAATCTGTAAAAAGGTAAAAATAAATGGGACTGAAAAAATAATAAAGGAGACATAAATCAATAATTAAAATAATCAAAAACAGACAAAAGAGGGGGAGAGACAAGAAAGAAAATGTACAATAAATCCACACACAATGTTACATTCTATTTAATTTCTTAAAACAATTTACATTATAATTAAATCTTTATTTAAGTAACTTGTATATGGGAAGTGCTTATGCATACAATGGAGTACTCATTTGGGAAGTGCTTGTGTACTTGGGAAGAAGGATATGAGCAAAGCTTATGCATACTTCAGATGAATTCATATGGGAAGCGTTTGTGAGTACTAGGAAGGGCAACGTATTCCTCTGGGGACCTGTACATGTTTTTGTCTCTGATATTCAGTACAAACACCATTTATAAATATTACAACTAACCATTTAAAGACAAAATAATGCAGTTTATGTTAACACATCTGTTACATATGCTTGCAGTAATGTAATGATTTCACTGCAGTTCATTCACATGTAATGCTCTAAAATATTTCCTTATAACCATTAAAGAAAACAGTTTAAGACAGACTACTGCAGTTATACATTGACATAACTCTCAGTCTTGTTTACAACAATGCAATAATTTTGCTGCTTTTGTTTATGGTAAGTGGTGTATACTTCTTTATGCACAACTGCACTCATGTCTTGACATATATGTCAGTCCTGGTTTCAGTAATGTAATGAATGCTCACTACTGAGTTAAGATTAATATAACATATAACTACATAAGTTAAACAAATATGGAACTGCAGTCATAACTTAAAAGTGGATTCAGCAAGTCTAGCTGCTCTTCTTTCATGTTGCCTTGTGTTACACCTTATCTCTCCCTCAGCTGTACAGAAAAGACATAAGACTATACAAGGCAATGCATTCACTGCAGTACTTGCTTTTTTTTAAATATTTAGTTCACATTTGGATGACTATTTGAATACAATGGTGTAAGATAAGCTTCCCTTTAATGCAAGTTAAAAAATGTATGCAATGTGGGTGGAATGTTGTTTTCAAAATACTATGGTGTGAATGTTAACACTGTGTTCAGGTAGAAGTTATTACCATACAGACAAATGTAGCAGTTCATGGAAGTTTGGATTCCCTTTGCCATACAAATGTGTTATTTCTGAGTAAAGTATGCCCTGGTCTCATTCACTTGGAAAAGCAACCCTCCACCCCCAGCCACGACTTTGACTAGGATGTGGTGCCAAGCTGTACATGCACTTAAATTCCTTTTGAACAAACTGTTTTATGCAACTGATACAATAATTCTATGCCCGCCTTATACAAATAATTTATTCATTTACCACAAGTGGCTGCATGTACTCTACATAGTAATTCAGTTTATGCAATAATTAAATTAAATTATGTGTAACTGAAAACTTTTTTCTTCAGTCTGCATAAATACATGAACAAGTACTTTTAATCCTGCACACGAATGTCTTTCATTTACAGAGCTATACATGCAGTTTATTACGTATACATGTTTCAATTGCATTTATTCAAAACGTTCTAATACAGAATCATCATATATTTTTAAACAGATACAAGTAAAGTAACCTGGTTGACTTCTTTGAGTCAATCACCAGAGCTGTGGATGAGGGCAAGGCAGTTCATACAGCCTACCTCATTCTGGCCAAGGCCTTTGATACCATCCCCCACTCAGGAATTACTGATAAACTCACCAAACTAGGCATCAACCCCTATATCACTAGGTGAGTTGCAAATTGGCTCACAGACAGAACCCACAGTGTGAAAGTAGCGGAGTCCAAGTCAGAATGCCGACCAGTCACGAGTGGAGTCCCACAGGTATCGGTCCTGGGTCCTCTCCTGTTTGGCATCTACTTTTCAGAAGTCTAGGCCAACACGGAGGGATTCTGGTTGACCAAGTTCGCAGATGACTGCAAGCTGGGAGCCATTATTAACTCCTCAAGTGATGTAGACATCCTAAAGAAAGGCCGCACTGAGACCAATGACTGGTGTCAAGCTTAATGCCAAAAAATGCATCATCATCCCTTTTGGGAAAAACTCAGTTCCCACTAATTACCACATCGATGGGAGCTCACTGAACACTAAAGGCGTTATAAGAGATCTGGGGACGCAGGTTGACAGCAACATCTCCTTTAACCACCATATTGCCAGTTTGGTCAGAAAGTACTTCTATGTGGCACATCTCATTACCAAGGATTTTGCATCCAGGAAGAAAGAGGTCACCATCTCTCTCTACTCTTCCCTCATGAGGCCAATCATTGAATATAATGTCCCATTTGAAATGTACCTCAATAGACACATGCAACAGCAGGATAGGCCACAAAAGTACCTCACGAAGAGGATCCTAGGCCTTAAACATATGTCCTACACGGACAGACTAAAACTCCAGCTATTCTCTGTCTCATATCATCTACTAAGAGGCGATCTCTGCTTGACTTACAAAGCCATGTCTGACCCAACTCTGTTAGAAATCCTACGTCTAAAGAAATCCCAATCCCTCCACACCACTCACTCCAGAGACCTCAATCTCATTACCACAATCAACAGAACATGCTGGGGGGACAGGTTCATAACCCACAGACTGCCCATGTTCTGGAATAGACTTCCCATATGTCAAGCAGAGCACCACATTGGCCCTCTTCAAGAGAAATCTTGATGAGTGGACGGGAAATACAAAGTTCATCCCAGGGATCACTCTAATGGCTCTACTTGATAGAGGCACTGGGAACTAATGTCGGGCAGCATGATGCCAGGGCACTTCTATGGGCTAGGTTTGTAAAGGCTCCAGGGCCATTAGCTTAGTACACACCTATGACCCTATGCATATACATATTGTTCTGACTTCCTTTGCATTAACATAACTGTATTACATACAATATTTGCAGTTACAAATATCTTTCTCAGCAAATCCTTCTATTAATGCAAACTTGTAATACTTTTTTATGTTAAATATGAACCAATGAAAGAGTATGCACTACAGAACTCTGTCCTTCTCGCTGCTACCTGGTCTGCCCACTCAGCCAGCTGGTCAGGCCTGTGCTTGTGTAAGTCATTGTATCGGTGATAGCACTGGTGGCCAGAGGAAGTGATACCTATCAGGGATGCCAGGTGGTCACCCAACCTCTGCCAGATATCAATCTTTTTCCAGGTGATAGTTTTTGTCCATGAATTGATATTTTCCTGATATAACTTCTTGAGAAGGCAGAGCATAATAAGGGTTTCTTTGCTAGACCAACTCGGAGTGTGGCCACATGATGCAAATTGGCAGAACCAGAATGAAGAAGAGCAGGGCTGTAATTCAAACGTTCAGAGCCAATCCCTCTGGGGTATAACATAAACTTAACCAAACCCAGTTAGGTGGCAAGGCCATTATAACAAGTACTGATATTACTGGCAAGTTTGGTTTAACCAAAAATGTTTTGTAACATACATTTTTTTCTTAAAGGAAACCATTGTTATACATATGATTTACAATTACTACTGCTGGTCATTGCATAAAATGCAGTTTTTAAAGTATTACACCTGAATGCTATTTATATGTGCCTCATAGTACAGCAGCGGCAGTTATACTTTTTTTTTGTCAGAGTGTTATATATTACTGTGTGTGTGTGTGTGTTGTGTACAAATTTTAGGAACTTATGAGTTGTTTGAGGTGCTAAGGTGTGACAGATAATGTTAGATGGTTGGGGATTAGACTTCATGTTGGTGCAACCACCATTTATTTTTTTAGCTATACTCTGATTTAGGTTAGTCTACAGCCAATCACGCATTACCATGGCAAGCTTGGGACTGCAGAAGAGTGCAGTGGACTGCAGAGCTGGCAGCAGCATGCTCATATCAGTCTGGGTCCATGTTCATAATCATCCAAAGCCGATGTATGCCCATATGTTGCTGTATATGTTCACGTATTACTATGAGTAACAGACATAAATGAAAAAGGCTTCATTTGCATAAAACACATGTGAAAGCTCCTGAATTTATGCAAAAAAGTTGAACGTCAACATATTCATTTGTCATTACTTGAGTTAGGCAGCAACTGTTTTAGGATACTCCAGACTTCTTAAAGTAAGCAAATAATTTTAAAAATAAATTCTAATTTAACAAGAAACATTTAAAAATGAGCAAAATTAGTTAAAGTTAAGAAAAAAGAAGTTATGTACTCACCATAATGTTCTATGTGTGTTATCCATCTTCGCCTTCATTCCTACTAGGTTGGGTTCAGATCCGATCCTCAGATCCATCTCAGCCTTATTTTCAAGCTTGAGGCCTTTTGCCAGCTCTTGGCTAAATCCCTTTCCCAGCATGCACTAGAAATATCCTCAGATCTTGTTTGCCCAAATTATAAGGTTATATATACATACATATACATATATCCCAAAGAAGGATTCAGAGGCTGGTGAAGAAGGGACAGACGTCAAGGTAGTCTCATTTCTATAGACCCGGTCCTCTAGGAGTAAAAGACGGGCCAGAGGGGAAGGAGGGTGGGATGTAAGAATGAAGGCGAAGATGGACAACACACATGGAATGTTGTGGTGAGTACATAACTTCTTTATGTGATGATGTCCTATCTCGACTTCATTCTTACTAGGTTGAGTCTCTACCACATTGAATCTTGGGTGGCTCATGGGAGAATATTCCTCAGGACCATGCATCCAAAAGAGGCTCTATATTCCTGAAGGACAAATCAACATTGTAATAACTGATAAAAGTATGTGGCTTAGCCCATATTGCTGCAGCACAAATGGCATCAACTGGCAGCTTAGCTAGAAAGGCAGAAGAAGTTGCAATGGCTCTTGTAGAATGGGCCTTAACTTTCTTTGGAAGGTCTTTATTTTGAGGGTTATAAATAAAGGTTATGTAGTCTGAAAGCCATTTAGAAAGTGTAACTCTGGAGACGGGATCCTTTCTTTGAATCTGAAAAAGAGACAAATAACTGATCTGATTTTCAGAGTTCTATGTAGATAAAAACATAACTGCCTATGTACATCCAACTGATGTAGCATGTACTCTGCCTTTTCATAATTTGGGAAGAACACTGGTAATTCTATACTTTGGTTCAAATTGTTCTCTGAAACCACCTTGGGTAAAAAGGAGGGGTTTGTTCACAAAGATACCATGTCTCTGTGGAAAAGCAAATATGTGGGCTTTATGGACAATGCTTGCAACTCTGACACCCTGCTAGCAGAGGTGATCAAGAAAATGGTTTTGCAAGTCAAAAATTTAAATTCGCGAGATGCTGGTTCGAAGGGAGGAAAGACTATGCGTGATAGAACAAAATTTAGATCCCTTGGTGCTGGAGGGTCTCTCATAGACAGTCTTAATAACATAGTACCCTTGAGAAAGGCTTTATATAGTTTATGAGACATTATGTTGAAGCCAGACTCTCCCAAGTGAAAGTTCAAGATCGCTGCTACCTGAACCCTAACACTAGCTGCAGCTGCACCGTCGTTGAAAAGTTTTGCTAGGAAGTCCAGAATTAAACTAATAAGAGCAGAAAAGGGATCTACGTGGTTATTGGTAGCCCATAGGCAGAATCGTTTCCATTTACTTTTATAAATTTTCCTTGTTGAAGCCTTATAAGAAGAAATTACAATGTGTTTAACTCGAGAGGAAAGGGTTGGAAACCTGGCTATTGTTGGAACTGGAGCAGCCATGCTGTCAGTTTGAGGCTGTGAAGGGATGGGTGGAGAGTTCATGATGGATGAGTCAGAAGGTCTGGAATTGGGTCTAGAAACCAAGGCTCCTCCCGTAGATGAGCCACAAAAACGGGAACCAGATTTGGCTACGCCAGTATGGAGTGATGAGTATTAAGCCGCTTTCCAAACAACTGACTTTCTAAAGGACTTTTGGAATTAAAGGAAACGGGGGAAAGGCATAGAGGAGGCCCGGGGACCAATCGTGAACAAGTGCATCCCCTGCTGACTCCCCTGGAGGGGGGATGAAAGCAAAGAAGCTGCTGCATTTGGCATTCATAGGTATCGCAAAGAGGTCACAGCAAGGCTGGCCCCATTTCTCAAAAATTCTTTCTGCTACTTTCTGTTTCAGGGACCACTTGTAAGGCATCAGAATAGCTCTGCTGAGTCTGTTCACTATCACGGTGGATTTTCCCAGGGTGTGTGTGTTGCTATCAGAAAACGTTGGGAGAGGTTGGTCACTGCCATACTCTCAAGGCCTCTCAACAAAGGGGATAAGATCCGGTTCCCCCTTGTTTGTATATATACCATACAACTGACATGTCTGTCTGGATTGCAATGGTTTCCAAGGGAAGAGTCCTGAAGTGGCTGCAATGCTAAAACCACCGCTCTCATCTTGAGGACACTGATGTGCAAGCGGGCTTCATGATCCTGCCAGGTGCTTTGGACCATCTTTCCCAGATAATGCCCCCTCCCCAATCTGAGAGGCATCCATGGTCACTGTGGCCACAGGTTGGAGGGGAGACAATCGGTTGAACTAGAATTACTTGGGAGGAGTGTAGCCACCATCGAAGATCCTTCCTGCAAGTTTTTGTGATGATTATTTTTTGAGACATCGGCAGCTCTTGCATCGACCATTGAGTGGATAACAACCACTGAAGAATCCTCATATGCAGATGTGCTAGGAGAACCAAAACTATTGCTGCCGCCATGATCCCTAGAACTTTGAGGACCATTTTGGCTTGGTCTTTCTTCTTTCTTAAGAGATATCTCACATAGTACCTTAGAGATTTTATCCTTTCTGGTGGAACGTTCGCCATCATTTGTGTTGAGTCTAATTCTGCCTCTATAAATACCACATGCTGAGAAGGCACTAAGGCAGATTTTTCGTAGTTTATGGTGATCCCTAGGTGGGAGCAGAGTTGCAAGGTTGAATCCCTGGCCTTGATTAGAAGATGCCTGGTCTTGGCAGTTAAGAGCCAGTCATCTAAGTATGGAAACACCAGGAATCCTAGACGTCTCAAGTAAGCCGCGACTACTGCCATACATTTGGTGAATACTATGGGTGCTGTAGTGAAGCCAAAGGACAGAGCTCGAAATTGGTAGTGACTGGCTCCAAGATGAAAGCGCAGGTGTCTCATGGATTGCCTATCCATTTTTATGTGGTAGTACGCATCCCGGGGATCTATAGACCACATCCAATTGTCTTTTCCCAGGAATGGAAGAATCGACTGCAGTGTCACCACCCAGAAGTTGGTCTTTTTTACTTATTTGTTTAGAATGCTGAGATCCAGAATTGGTCTCCAGTCCCCTGTTTTCTTTGGAACTAAAAAGAATCTTCAGTAAGTTCCAGATCCTACATGGTCTGCGGGTACTTGTTGAATGACTCTTTCTTCTAGCAACTTTTGAATTTCTAGAGTTGCCTGTTCTTTTTCACTGGGTGGAACGTCTGGAGCTTTTTTTGCCTTTGGGATGGGAAGGGAAAAATGGATGGGAAGGGAAAAATGGATGGTGTAACCCCTGGATATGATGCTTTGTACCCATTTGTCTTTTGTTATTTGTCACCAGGCTTCTAGGTACAAAGATAAGCGAATTGAGACAGCCTCCAGAGCCGAACAGTCGGGCCTCCTTTCAGGAGAGCTGAAAGGGCCTACCAAAGAAGGATTCTCTGTCGCACTGATTTTGCATACCCCTCTGCCACGAGGTCAGTGTCTTCCATTATTACTTCCCCCTCTGCCTCTGGGAGAAGTTTCACCACTTGTGTCCTGAAAAGATCTATGTGATTTCCGGAACCACATTTTACCACTACCTCTCTGACCTTTAGGATAAGGTCTAGTAGGCATGGAAAAACAAACTCCTATGGCAGACAGCGTCTTTCCTTCCTGTCCACACCTGCTGAGTGTGTCGTTTACCTTACGCCCGAACAATGATGAGCCGTCAAATGGGGCACTTACAAAGGAAGACTTAAAGGATACAGCAAAGTCACATAAGCGCATCCAAAAATGTCTTCTTAAGGAAATTCCAGAACCCGCTGCTCTACTTGACCCATCTTCTGCACAGGAGATGAGTCTCATGGAGGAGATGACAACTGAATTTAAGGTAGTGAGCTGAGAAGATACTTTGTCAACAACCCTTCAGCTACCAAATCTTGCAGGGTATCTCCTAGCTCTTTCAGGAGATCCCTCTGCAGTCTTGTAAAATGAGTGAGGTAATTCAGTGATCTACGAGAAAAAGTCAATGAAGAAAAAAGGCACTTTCCATACCTGTCCATAGTCCAAAACTCCTTGTTCGGGGTATGGACAGAAGATGTCTCTGACAGTTTCTTCTTAGTGGCCGCCACCACAACTATAGCATCAACTGGGACTCCCTTCATTAGAAAAGACTTGTCAGACGGGGATGTAATAAATTTGTTTGGCCTCCTAGGAATAGGTTCCATGGAATTTGGGGACTCCCACGCCTTTTGAGAAACCAAGTACATGAGCTCACCGAAAGGTGGAGCCACCCAAAAAGTGAAAGGGTGAGATCCGAAATCCTTCAGTTATATGGACTCCTCTGTCGAAGGGTTAGTGGTTATCTAACCACCTCTCTGCTTTAGTATTTCCAGGATGTCTCCAAAAGAGACATCATCAGGAGATAACCGTGGGGGCCATTCAGCTTTATAGAGGTCTGCATCGAAAGTGATGGACTCCTCTGGGGAGTCTAAGTGCTTCTTCTTGCACAGTCTCTTTCGAGGGACCTCATCAGAAAGGGTACTCTGGGGAGGTTTCAGAAGAATGGGGGGCACCCTGTGGGGCATCCTGAGGCCTAGGATCTCTGTGTCCCTGTGGATGCAGGGGTATATAACAGCCACCGAAGCTTTAGAGGGTGGAATAACCCGGAGAGGACTGTGGACCGGTCTGTGGAGACAGCACCCTCCTCATTACCTCAAAAGCCCCCCATCTTTGATCCGAGGATATCCCTGGATTCGAAGAAGCTGAGGGACACCCTGGAACCATAGATGATGGACCCAAGGCTGAGGTAGGAGCCGAACTCACCCAAGCAGAGGCCCTGAGAGGCAAAGTCAGATCCGACAACTGCCTGATCTGACTCACCCCTCTCAGACCCGACTGGAGAGTGTTGGCTCCTAGACTCCTCCATCTCTGATGCAGCCCAGGGCTTCTGAGCCATGGTCAGATCTGTAGAACCTCTGGTGGGTCTCGGATCCAACAGTTCCACTAATACCAACTCCGGATCATCTGACTATGAAGCCAGAGGTGGTGGATGTTGTAGGATCCAAAGCTCTAGGGGTCACATCCAACAGTAATTTGACCAGTGCCAGTGTCTGTAAGAGTTAAAGTACCACCCAATCCACGTTATCATCACAGAGACTCCTAGAAGACCAGGTCAAGGGGTGGCAGATTCTGTCCTTCATACAATAGGAGATTTTAGAACAGGGGAGATTGGTTCCAAGGTTGGAACTTCTAAGTTTAAACTCAATCGGCACCAAGCAAGAAGGTGTCGGAGCCAATGAAGCTTTGTCAGATCCAGTAGCCTTCGGATCCAAGGAGGACAGTCTAGGGATTTTATATGTCAAATCCAAGGAAGGCCTCTTTCCAGATTTGTCAGATTTAGAAGAGGGAGATTTATCAGATTAAGTTGAACCCGGACTTTCTTCCAGTGCCTCTGAGAAGGGGTTTTTAGAAGACCTTTCAGGATAAATTTGTTTATCCTCTTCAGGAGTGCTCTAGGATTAAAGGCATGACAAATAGAGCATAACTCCTGGAGATGGACAGCCCCAAGACAATAAACACAGTGTGTGTTTATCAGTAAGGGGGCATGTTTTTACTACATTTATCACACTTTTTGAAACTCA
Organism: Protopterus annectens; assembly: GCF_019279795.1. Classification (NCBI taxonomy): domain Eukaryota; kingdom Metazoa; phylum Chordata; order Ceratodontiformes; family Protopteridae; genus Protopterus; species Protopterus annectens. The sequence goes on along the minus strand of NC_056736.1, from coordinate 307,802,390 downwards.
TTGGTTTGGATTCCTTGCCAGACATTTTTTCATCAACAACTACACAAAAACAGAACAAAAAACTTTACATATATATATATATATATATATATATATATATATATATATATATATATATATATATATCTGTGTGTGTGTGTGTGTGTATATATATATATATATATATATATATATATATATATATATATATATATATGCTGAACCCTCTAACTTAAACAGCTTGATCTATGTAGGAAACAGAACACACAGGGGAAAAAACAGTAACAAAGCCCTCTTACTTAAATGGGCCATGACCCAGAACAAACAGAGGCGACAAAGAGTAAGTCCTCTAACTTAAACAGGCCATATTACAATTCTCTAAGTTAAACGAACTGTAATATTACTATGGAAGGAAAACACTAGCAACAAACTGAAAAGATAAAGGGCAAAAAACAGTAGGGTTAAAAGCCCTCTAACTTAAATGGGCTATTTAACAGTTCTTTAAAGTAAACAACTATTCCACTATAGACAACACAAGCCGGGAAAGGGGATACAAGGCCTAAAGAAAGACGATGGCCAAAGTAAAAAAACAGCTCAATTATGGAAATATCCAGCTATGAATAGACACAGTCAATTGTAAAATTAGAAAAATATCCACAAATTTTTGGAATTACAGACAAGGATAATCAAAAAGATAATACTTAGCCAGAGCTAGCAGATGAATGCTCGACCTTGTTTAGAGGCAAATGAGATCTGAGGATAGTTCTAGTGCATGCTAGGACAGGGATTTAGCCCCGAGCTGGCAGAAGGAGTCGAGCTTGAAGATAAGGCTGAAACGGATCTGAGGATCGGATCCAAACCCAACCTAGTAAGAATGAAGGCGAGACAGGACATCACCACATTATTACTTTTACACATATGATATGCATATTATGATGGCAATGAATGATTACTGCAATTACTGTCATTTAGAATCTGGATTTCAGTACAGCAGTGGAAACAATTAGTGATCACTATGCATAATCTCTAATTTGGTATCATTTATTTTAGTGAATGTGCATACATGGTAACAATGCAGTCTTTTAACTGAAGTTCTGCAGTGCTAACTATATCAATATTCATGTGTGTCTACTGAAGATTTCTACATGACAAGCGATAAATTTGAAAATGTCAGCATTATGGACACATTACAATGGTAGATGGTAGGGGAAGGAAGAATTTTGTCATAAAACTGATTGATGTAATGGCAAGTAATATATCACAGTTTTACTGGGCTATACTGAGCTGTCTAATTATGCAGTTTGTATTAGCTAACATTGTTTATGAGTGCGGACACACACTTGGCCAGTACTTTTCAGTTTAAAAGCTGATTGCATCAAAAACTTTCCACTGTGTGACTATAGTCCTTTTTTTTTTTTTAACATGCAGCAAAAATAGAAAATAAGGGATCAAAACAAAGAAAGGATAACTTTAGCCATGAGGAAAATCATGTCCTTGTAGCAGAACTTAGGACATATCAGAAACTTCTACTTGTTAAAGGCGGGCCCAAACAAGCTGAGAAAGCCTGGAATCGAGAGTTCTTCTTGACATTAATGAAGTGGGTGGCATAAACTGAATAAGCACAGCGCAAGAAGAGGGCAAATGATATGGAAGGACATACTAGAAGCAAGGCCAGGCAGAATGCAATTTCCTGTACCACTATGGGGGGGGGGTAGGGGGGCTTCGGCAATTATTCAATTAACACTAGATGAAGAATACCTTCTAGTCATCCGTGGAGATGACTATGATGCAGAAGATGGTGACAGCAATAATCAGAGGTAGCATGGACACTGGGTATTACAAATGTCTGCAGCTGCAACACTTGTCTACTTATGAAGGTTGGTTTAAAAACAGTAACATGTACTTCTATAGAGAACTGAATGCTGACAAGGAATGATCACATTAAACACATGACAATTAATTATTAACAGGTGAACCTTACATCAGCACAGAATGACAACAAAGGCAGCATGCAAGTCACACTCACCCCCTTTATAAGCATACAGTAGTATGCTCTTTCATTATTAGTAATGTTTTCAAATCTTTTTTCCAAGAGTCAGCATCAGAAAGAAACAGTTCCACCATATCACCACATTTGGATGCAATGAGCAGCAGAATGGGAGTTTTTGGTGGTGGTGATGATGATGATGATGATGATACTGATACTGTTACATTTATAAGTCAGCCTGAGAAAAGTGCCAGGCAGTCTCTAAGTGTAGTGGCAGAATCTCTCACCCCACAACATGTTAGCAATTCTGCAGGAAGTGACAGTACATCACACAGTCACACACATGGCAACATTTACACTCACCTTTGTACAAGAACAATGTACCTCAACACCAATATCTCCAAACCCAGGAGAACACTTTCAGTATGACAGCAGACATTCAGAGGTAACAGATTCCACAAAGACACCTTTAGAAAGGGGGAGCTAGATGCAAGAATTTGTTACAGCTACCCTAGGTAACACGTAATCCATTGACTACCCAGCAGGAAGTGTGCGTGACACTGTTAGGGTTCAGAGCACTGCCACACAGAGTCAGCTGGAAATGGTCAAGTCCTCCAGATTATGGTTGAGGATTTCCAGCACTACTTGGAAATGGCACAGTGTAGGGATAATGCCACAATCAAACCGATGCATAGTATGGTGGCACACCATGCATCAGTGGCTGCATCTATTTAAATACTAGTTATAATGTACTGGACTCAGTTTTGCAAGGGGAAGAGGACAGCATTAAATAAGGATACAACTGCTTCTCAGGAAAGTACTGTAAGTAGCCTAGATGAATAAGCACAACAGATTTCATGCAGGCCCCATCAATATTCACATACACCGAGCAGACTCTCCCATATGAAGTGATGATCATGGTCATGCAGCACTGTCAGATTAGTACCTGCATCAAAGAGGTCATGATATCGGGCCACCTCAACGTACAGATCTCACGGTAGCACCACTTTAAAATCACTTGCACCATCACCTAGCCTATCTTTAGTATATGTGTACGACTCATTTGATCTTGAGCTACTGAGAATCATGCCTGACAGTTCTGTAACTTTACACTTTCACCTCCAAAGACACAGCTGGATGTTTAACACGGGGAATAACATAGCAAAAAAAAAAATATATATATATATATCTATAAAACAGCTTATTGCTATATGTATTACCATTGTTATAAGTGGCAGTTACCTGCAACATAAAAGTACTAATGTACAAATTTTCAGAAGAAATATAATAAGGCAATTACAAATTAAAATTATTCTGCCATTACACTTCTATCACTTCACCCATACCATTGCACAAATTATGATATTTTTATGTCTATGAAGTCACAAATTATTGTGCATGACAACATAAAAATAATCTGATGTGCAGTACTACAACAAACAGAATCTGAGAAGAAATGGCACAATATAAAAAACATTATAATACATTTTCATTCAATTGCAATGCATTAACTCATGAAATACTGAAATGTTGTGGACATTCAGTACCTATGTATTTAAGTAAAGCATTACAGCAACATTTATTCATCAAAACAAAGAAAAATGTGATTATTACTTACATGATGTCTTTTCACATCACTGAACAGGAGTCAGTGAGCACTCAGGTATCACTTTAACTAATGATAATATTTATTTATTTATTTAACATTTGTTGACCGGGAAAGTCCGACTAGGTTCCACAGATCCTGTTTTCAGTGGAGGCCCGGGGAGAAATGCTCCAGAAGCATGTCTTTAGAATGTGGGAGGAAACCAGAGTACCCGGAGGAAACCCACGCAAACACAGGGAAAACACAGAAGGCACCCCAGCCGAGAATCGAACCAGAGAACCTCTTGTTGTGAGGCCATAAGAGTAACTTTTGTAAAAGAAAAAAAAAAACATTTTAAGATGAGAGAGAATGTCAGATAAACAGTGACAGCAGACTGTTTACTACATAGCACAAAGATCTCACTGCAAGCATCACTTATACTGTATGTATTTTCTTCAAGAAAAGAAACACTAACCATAATGCTATGATCCATAGTTGTGGACTAGGTGCCATATCTTTACCTGCACAGGGTATGATAAACACGTGCCTCCAGAATGGGCTCCCTTACTACTGCTCCCGGCTGGTTATCATTACTCACAGTGGGACTAGAAATGGGAGCTGCAGTGACAACATGGGTCACTTCACCACCAGAAGGGTGCATTACCATGTTATGCAAAAGGCAACAGGCAGTAAACTTTCTGCATGCAGTATGACCAATCTACTGCATGCAGGCAGTAAACATCCTGCACGCAGTAGCTGGGTCAAACTGAAAGACAACCTCGGAGTCATCCAGTCACCTGAAATAGCTTTTCAGGAGGATACAGGTCTGGGAAATGGATGTGTTACAGGCCTTCTCAGCAACTCTACTTTTATTTCTCACTGGTGAGATGAGCCATGACTTCAGTGGATATCCAGCATCACCTGAAAAGCAAAAACAGAGAGAGACAAAATGATGGGAGATAAAACAAAAAAAAATGTTTAGGATTCAGCAATACATTTTAACATGAATAACTACTCGAATAAAATACATAAAAAAATTATTGTTCCACTTACCAACAAGATAACTACTGGACATCCTACCATGCAGAAAGAGGCGATACAGTGAGCTACTGTGCCAGATATAGGAATCGTGTCACTGCCAAGATGCTGGGCAGAGACAATGATGAAGCATCCCCACATATCATACACTACCTGGCAATAGATGGAATGGCATCCCTTCTTGTTATGTTAATGCTCACCCTGTTGACCAGAAGTGGCCGCACTTGCTACATGGATGCAATCTATTACACCAAGTACCTCAGGGAAATGTGCTACTCCATAAAAGGCACTTGTAGTCCTGGCTCAGTTCTGAAATGACACTGGGAAATAGATATACAGATGCACATGTACCAAGAGTACATCCAGGAAAGTACAGTTGTGTACACTTACCATAAATGTAGATGTTTGAGTGTATTCACTGTTGCAGTCATCACACTTGGGTTATCTGCCTGCAGGTAGCCCTCAGACGGCCCGAATACCAGAGACTTAGTATTTCTGCGTCAGATGCTGTCGCTTCAAGACTGATGTCAGGTCGTCAGGGCTATAAAAACAGGCAGCCGGCGCCATTACATCAGTTTTTCTTGCCCCAAATGTCAGGAGCCTCCAAATAGGGACCTAAGTTATGGTGAGGAAAACACCACCAGTAAAATGTAAATACCAATACCCCTGAAAGGGGTGACTAAGAGCTATAGAGAGAAGAGAGAGAGAGAAAAAACAGGGTGCTGGAGGGAGGGAAACCAGGACTGCAACAGTGAATACACTCGATCATCTACATTTATGGTAAGTGTACACAACTGTACTATGTTCTTCGTGTTTCACTATTGCAGTCATCACACTTGGGTGGATTCCCAAAGCTGAAGAAGGGTGGAGGCAGTCAAGAAGGTTAGGGTTGGCTAGTATGCCTTGCAGGACTGCTGCTAGAAAACCTGCCCTGGATTTAGAAAAGATAGGCAGGTGGTAATGCTTGGTGAAGGTGTGTAGTGAACTCCAGGTAGCAGCTTCTAGGATGTCCCTGGTAGGGACTCCCCGAGAAATGCTGTAGAGGTAGATGTTGCCCAAGTGGAATGTGTTCTGACCCCCTGAGGGGTTGGTTTCCCATGGTGCTTGTAGCAGAAATGGATGAGTGTGCTATCCATTTGCAAATTGATTGTTTGAAATGGCCTTGCCCTCTGCCCCTGTTGCAAAGCTGACTAGTAACTGGTCAGATTTCCAGAAGGGCTTAGTCCTATCAAGGTAGAATCTGAGCTGTCTGCGCACGTCCAAGGAGTGCAGGATCCTTTCCCCTTTACTTTGAGGATTACGGAAGAAAGTTGGCAAATGGATGGATTGGTTGAGAGCCACACTGGACACCACTTTAGGCATGAAGGAAGGGTTAGTCCTGAGGGAAACTCTGTCAGCATGGAAAATAATGAAGGGTTCCACAGCCATAAGTACTTGTAGCTCAGACACTCTTCTAGCTAAAGTGATGGCCAGAAGCAAGGCTGTTTTCCAAGAGAGGAATTTTAAGTCTGCTGACACAGCAGGTTCAAAGGAGGGAAGTGTGAGCTTTTCCAGTACAAAGTTAAGGTCCCAAGCAGGGGTGGGTGCTCTCCTTGGTGACCTTGAGTTGTTTGCCCCTCTCAGGAACTGTTTGATAAGAGGGTGCGAGAAGAGAGGAGGTTCAGTGTTGTAATGAGCCAAAATGTCTAAGGCTTGTATCTTAATGGAGGAGAAGGACAGGCCTTTGTGGAGATCTGCTAAGTAATCCAGGATTAGAGGGAGGTCAGAGTTGTGTCCTCTCTTTTAGACAGAATCCAGGAGCAGAACCTTTTCCACTTATCAGCATAGGATTTTCTTGTACTGTGTCTTCTGGCTTCAAGAATGACGTCCAGTACCTGCTTGCTTAGGGTTGCTGGGGGAGAATTCAAGGAATAAGCCAGGCTGCAAGATTTAGGGTTTGCAGTTGTGGATGCAAAAGGTTTACCTTCAAAATGTTGAATGCTAAATGGTTGAAAATGAATTGGTTGAATACACTACATAGAATGATCAAAATGTTGAAATAAAATTAGTCTAAACTCACAATGTCGAAATTATCGAACTTGCCCATTTCTGCACTGTAGTACGATACTGGGGTTGGTATATTTAAGTGGGGGGAACAGCCCCCCTGCAAAATAGCAGAGGTGATCTCATTGCTTTTTCAATTAATGATTTTAGACATTTTGATCATTCAATATTTTGGGTTTAGATATTATTTTTCAACTAAATGAACATTAGACATGGCATTCGACATTTTAAAGGTAAACCGATGCAAAATCTTTCCTTCCTGCTGAGAGAGCAGGGTTGGGTTCTGATGTAGGTGCCAGGGTGGCACTGATGACAGGCTCTGCAGGAGTGGGTACCAGTGCTGGTGTGGCCTGTCCGGGGCAATCAGAATTGTCCTTGGTCTGTCCTGTCTTAGCTTGAGTAATACTCTTGACAGAAGGGGCAGAGGGGGAAAGGCATAGATTGAGAGATTTACCCACTGAAAAGATAGGGCATCCACTTTCCAGGCCCTGCTGTGAGGATTCCTGGTGCAGAATTTGCTGAGCTGGTGGTTGTAGGGGGAGGCAAAGAGATCCACCTCTGGGGTCCTCCATTTCTGAATCAGAAGGTTGAAGGTGCTGGGCTCCAATTGCCACTCGTGTGGGTCTAGGAAATTTCTGCTCAAGTCATCTGCCAGTGAGTTTTGTTTGCCTAGCAGAAATTGAGCTTGCAGATGGACTTGCATGTCCAAGGCCGTGTACCACAGGGCCATGGCTAACCTGCAGTGTGGGTTTCCCCCTGCTTGTTGATGTATCACATAACTGTGGTGTTGTCTGTTTTTACTAGCAGTTGTCCTGGAAAGAGTAGGGATATGAAAGCTGTCAGGGCATTCTGCACAGCTAGCATCTCTTTTTGGTTGATGTGCAGATGAATTTGACTTGGGTTCCAGTGGCCCTGAATGCATTTGCAGTCCATGTGTGCTCCCCAGGCATAGTCTGATGTGCCTGTGGTTAGGGGCTGGGCGGCGTGGGGTTGAGAAAAGGGCAGTCCCTTGTTGTGGTAGTATGCTTCTACCCACCAAAGGAACTCTGTCCTTGGACGGGGTAGGATAGGAATGACTGTTTCCAGGTCCTGAGAATGTTGGCACCAAAGACTTTTTAAGTACCATTGAAGTTTTCTCATATGCAGTCTTGCATATGGAATTAGCAGTATACATGAGGCAATGAACCATATGGCCTGCAGTATTTTTCTTGTGGATAGCTGGGTTCTGGTGGCCATTTGTTTGAAGAAGACTGTTAGATAGACTTGTTTTTCTGAAGTGAGGAATGCCATCTGGGATGTTGTGTCCAAGCTTGCTCCCAGGAAAATAATCTTATGACTGGGTACCAGTTTTGATTTCTTTTCATTGATGGTGTACCCTAAGGAAGTGAGAAGGTGTTTCACAAATGTCAGGTGCTGCAACAGCAATTCCTGACTGTCCGCCTGAATCAGGCAGTCGTTCAAGTACGGGAAAATTTGGATATTTCTCTGCCTGCAGTATGCAATGGCTGGAGCCAGGCATTTTGTGAAAACTCTGGGCGCAGTAGATAAGCCAAAGGGAAGTGCAGAGAACTGATAATGAATAGATCCTGCCCTGAAACGTAGATACTTCCTGCATGACTCCCTTATGGGGATGTGCAGATAGGCTTTGTTTAAGTCTAGGGTGACTAACCAGGCATCCTTGGCTAGCATAGGAAGAAGCTGTTGCAGGGTAAGAATTTTGGTACCACCAGGAGGGTGTTGAGAATTGAAAGATCCAGGATTGGGTACCAAGAGCCCTCTTTCCTGGGTACCAGGAAGAGTCTGGAGTTGAATCCTTGACACCTCTGTTCTACTGGAACCAGCTGAATAGCTCTGATATTGAGCAGGGAAGCTACTTCGCGCTTTGAGCCTCTGGTTTGGAGGAAGGTCTGAAAACTCGCTTGGGGTTGGCAGTGAATGGAAATAAAATTTGTACACCTGGGATACAATGTTGAGGACCTACTGGTCCTGTGTGATGGACATCCAATTTTTTGCATGAAGGGCAAGTTTTCCTCCTAGGGGCACAAGCAATTGGGCAGGGCTGGGGAGTGGGGTAAAGAAGTAATTGTGAGCTTTTTCCATAAGGAGGTGGTTTACCACTTCCTGCTTTAGGAGTGGGGGCACCCCATTGCTTAGATCTCTGCATACCCTGAGACTGTATTCTCAGTGGTCTGTTTCCCCTGAGTCTGGTTTGAAAAGGCCTGGAGGGGGCTGGAAAGGACCAGTGGTAGGAAGGGCAATGCCTACTGAATCTAGGTGGTTGCACTTGTAAGAATTCTTTAACAATCTGCATAGACTTAGCTTTTTCTTCCATCTTTTTAAGAACCTCTTCTGCTTTGGTGCCAAACAAACTGTCTTTGTTCAAAGGAGCATCTAGTAACTTTGATTTGACATGGTCTGGCAAAGTCTGCTCCTTGAGCCAAGCAGATCTTCTCAGTACAGATCTAGTGACTGCTGCCCGGCAAGATGCTTCTAGGGCGTCAAAGCCACACTGCAAAGTATGCTTACTGACTTGGCTTGCAGAGTGCATAAGCTCCCGCAATTCTTTGTTTTCTACACAGTCTGTAAAGGTTGCCACTTTTTGTTTAATAAGTTCCATAATATGCTGCTGGTACTTCAGCATGTAAAACTGACAATTCAATGCCCTAATAGCAAGAGTTGCAGAGGTATATACCTTCTTACCCCATCTGTCCAAACCTCTGGAATCCCTGCCCAAAGGGGTGGGATTCTTGGCTGTAGTAGCCTTGATACCTTTAGGCCGCTGGGAAATGAACTCTGGGTCAGCAGTAAGATTCATGAAAAGAAATTTGTGACTGTCAGGTACTCTGTAGCACCTGTCTGGTTTCCTAGGGGCAGGAGGTAAAGTGTCTGGAGTAAGACTGGATTCCATAAAAACATCATCAACAACACATCCAGGACAGGGCATATTGCTAAAGGCATGTGCTGAGGCAACTCTAGGAATTCTCTGAGTCTCTTTTTGGACTGAGGATAGTCTTGACATTCCTGGTGGAAATGCTCTCTTAAGGTATGCAAGATTTCACCAAAAGAAAAATCCTCTGGAGGGGAAGCAGAGGGAATGGATTCCTCTGCATCTGAATCCTCATAAGCAGATAAGGGCATGTCTTCATAATCAGAAATCTCAGAGTCATCGGACCTCTGGTCTGCAGAAGCTGTAGGGGACTGGTCTCTTTTTCTCTTAGCAGGGGAAGGCTGACTTCACCTAATCAGCGTAATAAGGTCTTCTGCCATTCTAAGCATTTGTTTTTCTGGCATGGGAGCAGGTGCATGTGCTTTGGTCGTCAGTTTTCTAGGCGTAGTGCATACTCTGGGCCTAAGAAACTCAGCAGGTTTGGTTAAAAAAGAAGTCATCGGTTTGAGTCAAACCGGTTGAGTGAAGATCTGCCTCAAAAGCCGGTGCCTGCACAGTGGCTCCGGACCCATCCAAGGTAGAGACATCCACAGGTTCCATAGTCGAAGAAGAGTCTCGTGGCATACCGGTGGCAAATCCACTGAAGCAGGCATCAGGGGCTGTGAAAGGGCCTCACTGAGTACCAGTGAACTGGCGACTAGCTAAACAGAAGAGTCGTCAGCAGCTTTGGACCTATGCGGTCTGCCTCGTGTCTTTATCCTTACTTTTTTTGGAATATCGGTAGTCAGATGGCTTACCGAAGCCATTTCAGAATACGGAGATTGAGAGCGAAATAATTTAGCGACAAAGAGAGCCCGACGATGAATAGTTTGGGCGTTAAACAAGGCACAAAACCAACAGCGAGGTACGTCATGGTCTGGGCCTAAACAGGTGGCACAGTAAGAATGAAAATCTCTGAGGTATTTGCTTTCCACAGGCAAGACAATCGTTAACTTTTTTTGACATTGGTTAGAGCAAGAAAAAAGGATCCCCAATGGGGTACTTAGATTTAGAAGACTTCAGGATTATTCAATTCATAAACGAAAACACTTGCGAACTGCTTCTGCATCGGGCTCCTTGGCAAGAAAGACTGACGTAATGGCGCCAGTTGCCTGCTTTTATACCCCTGATGACCTGACATCAGTCCTGGAGCAACAGCATCCGATGCAGAAATACTATGTCTCTGGTATTCAGGCAAACTGAAAGTTACCTGCAGGCAGATAACCCAAGTGTGATGACTGCAACAGTGAAACACGAAGAACATCTGCTGCGGTATCCTTGAGGAAAGTATCTGTGACATCACCAACGTGTCTACAGTCTGTCTGCTGAAGGTCTCTGTGGCATGTATATTGAGGGCTATATATACCTTACTGTCTACAGGGATAGGAAGTCCACACATTCTTCTAGTAAGCCTATGGAGGTCAAACATACCTGTTCAGACCCTTATAATGTCCCTGTCCACTCTGAACCTATCAAAGACTTCCTGATTGTCAAAGTTATAATGAATTATCCTTTGTTTATATTTTCACCTTCTTGGCCAGCAAGCACCACTAGGAGCAAGAGGTTTCATCCCTGCAGAAACAAGCAACTCCTTCCTGGAAATAGCACAAATAGCAGCAAGTGAAAGCATGATCATAGACAGTAACTCAGATAGATTTGGCAAGACTTCTTTCATGTAATGTATCTGTAGACAGAGCTAACAAGGACAAAACTTTTACTATGAATTGTAAATTGTGTAAAAATACTTCATTAGCATACGTTGAGTTACATCATTCCTTATGTACATCTCATTACTAGCACATTTGCATATGTTCATTCAAGGTCACTGTGCATTTGTGTATATGCCTCTATGTATCGCAGCTCAGCTGTGATCACTTGCGGACATAGCAGATAGCCTAAATCCATTTGTGTAAATGACTATGAATACTACCCTAAAAATGCAGATAATATATTCTTAACTACTGAATGGTGTCTATATTAGTTTTAAAAAGTGCCATAGAATAAAACAGTTATCAGTTTCAGAGGGTTTGCTATCTTCTGACATGTAAACTACTTCCTACAGGAACTCACTACTGTAGCTGATAAAAAAAAGGCCAAGTCTTGAGGCCACTTACAATACAATTGAAACTGGCATGTTCTGCTGAATGATTCCTAGCAAAACATTTTGCCGGCCTAAATGGATGCTTCGCTGTTAATTATAAGAAAATTAAAGAAATATGGTCTGTGTTGGCAAGTACAAATTATCTGGCAATCACAAATTAAATCTTCTAGTTAATATCAAGTCAGCAGAACTTAGCTGTTTTAAGAATATAATTACGGGTGCATTAGTAGTGTACTATAAGGCACAATATTGTGCATTGATGCCTACAGCAATTCTCACCAAGTGATTATATCAGGGCTCCAAAAATAACTCAGATGATCTCGGTCTGATATGTAGCTCAGGCACTGCAGGAGTCGGATGGGGAGAGACATAAATAATTTTTGTCTGCTCACCTCTCTCCTTGGGGGTAGGTTGGGAATATCTCAGGGGTATGTATCCATAATGATTCTGGGTAGGCTGAATGAATGCATCTAGTTACAAAGAGGCAGTCTTTCTTGAATTTACATGAGACCTGTGAAGGTAAATGAACATCCCCCACAACACTTAAATGCATGCCTACTCCTTCAGGACTATTTGGGCATGCCTGGAAAAAAGTGAAGCACTTAAAGGTAAACTTTCATAATGATTGCCTGCATGGCGACCTTGTGGTTTTAATATAGAGGGTGCCAGAGTACCACAAGCAGAAATGTCATTGTTGGACAATTCTGTTGTTCAGCTTAATAAGGAGTTGTGGTGACAAAGTACTGTTTTTACCCCTCAATACCACAGCTGCAACCCATACCACCAAGCAGCAACAGAAACTCATAAGAAAATCTATAGCTGTAAGCTTCTCAATCAAATGCTACTCACACATGATATTGGCAGCCTGACCCCACCATACTGAGAAAAATAATAGAACTGACTGTTTAAAATTTCCAGTTATCTGCTGGTTGAAGTCAGGAACGAAGTGAGGCAAGACATTGTCAACATGTGCTGGGCATGCACGACTCTCAGCTTCCCCAAAACATACATAATATGGAGTTAGAGTTTCAAATACTGTGGAAAACAAAAAATGTCAGTCACAGTCCTGCAGTCAACCTGAACATGGAGCAATGGAAGAATGGGTAAAAGCAGATATCAATGAGGTTGTTTCAGTTATACACAAGCTCATCTCACTGCAAACAGTTGAAAATAAGTTGCAGGCTGTAAGTGGAGAAGACTCAGATGATGGGAGTATTTAAACCCATTCTTCCAAACACGGAAGCAGTGGAAACATGCAGACTATATCTGCAAATCACAGTGTGTGTGCGTGTGTGTCCTTAACTTGTAGCCCATCCAGAATTCAGAAATGTTTTCTGTTCCATGCTTTATGACATCTGCCTGCCAAGAGAGGCCTCTGTTTTACAACAACCGTGCAGAAAAAACAGTGCATCAAAAAATTAATAATTTTGTAATAGCTCAATAAACACACAAATGTGTGCGCAAACGCACGCGCACACACACACACACACATATACAATCTCATATAAATTTTATAGATGTGCATACATTTTTCTGTAGTATACACATTGTTTTCTTATTTGCATATATTCAAATCTGGTATAAAATTCGACCTAGTAAAAAGGATGGAAGTAACACGCCCTAATCATAACGTACCTTATATAATAACTATCAAGAAGCAGGATCTGCAGCTGCATCCTAAATAACAAGTTTTTATGACTCTAATCAGTTGTAAAAAAACAAGTGTTTTTGTGGGTTGTGAATGCTTGGCATCTTTGCTAAAGGTACAGACGTGGGAGGTAAATGCCAGACAAAACAATCTAAAGTGTAGTGGTGGGCGGCATATTCCTGCTGATAGTACACATGAAGGCAGCTGTATCCAGCTGCCACTGCATAAAGACTTCAATGCAGTACATGATTACTGAAGGGACTCCTTTCAAACAGTATGTTTCCACTTCAGAAATGCACTCACAAAAACATAATTAAGCTGTCAATTAAAAGCCAATAGAAAGAAATGGTTGTGCTGGGGGTAAACTATCACAAAGCATCTTTTTCCAGTTCTCAGTTGGTTCCCTCCAAAAGTATTTATAGTATACTAAATACATTTGTGAGTTCTGAAGACAATATTCAATAAGAAATGTTTTTTACTACATTAGGGATTAAATATGGTTCAAGCTCATATTCCAACACATACCAAGACATATGCTTTTAAGCTGCATGCCGACGACTTCTTGAGAACAATACTTCTGAACTCCACAATGGATACAGTATTTGAATGCTACTTTTCACTGAATAGGCAAGAATGCCAGAGTTCTGTAGGGATATAAGCACAATAAAAGAGGTGATGATTAAGGTGAATACGCAAGGCTGATGGTTCACTCTCCAACATACACATAAACAAATACGCAAACACGCCAGCAGGCAACCTAGCAACTGGAGAAGATTGAATAAGGAAGCAGCAGTCAACTTGGAAAAGACAAGTCTGAAGGAGGTTCCCAAAGAATGTAACCCAGTACCACTCCAGATCAGTAAAGCAAAAGTAAATGGAGTATGCTCATTTCTCAACAGAGGCCCTAAGAAATTTCTTGGGTGGGAACACCTTTAAGTTATTTTATTTACTTCAGTCCGTATAGGATAAGTGGGTAAATTATCTGATGTTAACCAACAATTACCCTTTTCAGCCACCACCCAGGTCAACATGGCATAATGGACAGAGGAGGACAGTAATTGTAACAAGCATGCAGTATGGATTGTCCATGTTTGTGGCGAACTGCAGTTAATACAGTTACAAAACCAGTGAGAGGACAATGCTGTAACAAGATGATAACTGCACGAGTAAGGCCAGTTCAGAGTTTGTTTATTAAAGTGCTTAAGAAGCTAAAGGTGTAGATGTATTAATTTATATATTTTATGTTCTTATACCCATTTCATGCTATTTAGGGTTACCAGACAGCTGAAGCCTCTCTTGGCAGATAACAGGCATAAGGCATGGAACAGGAACCAGTTATAGTGGGATGCCAAATTCATCTTATTGTAGAAACACACACACAGTTAATACAAAGGTACAATAAAGAATGAAACTAATAGCAACTCTATAAATAAAGCAGTAATAGAAAAATATCAGAAATCGTAAAATGAGATAACAGTGAGTCTGTAGTATTTAATGGATGATCAGAATGCACCTAGAGTCCAGTGACAATATAAATGAAAATAGAAGCCTAAGCTGTTACTATTCAGTTACTGATCCAACAAATAAAAAGTAAACACTGCAATAAAGTATTAGATATGAAATTATTGCAGATATAACAGTCCTGATAAACAGAAGTTGATTCCTGTTGATTTTAAAATATTTAAATGAAAAAAAACTGTGTTGCATTTAACAGTGGCACTTATCTACAAAATGCCTCTAGTATTAAAAGATTAATACCACAATATGCCATTTGATTCAATCAAAAACTAAATTTTACAATAGGAAGAAGGTGCTTAACAAGGCCTGAAAAAGTTAAATAGTCTGACATGTCCACTCAGGGCTAAGAATTCTCACAAAGAAATTGTGAACTTTTACCTGTCAGTTAACACCTAGTACATCAGTCATTTGACCTATAACATTATTTCACCTTCCCTTCAAATACCAGTTCATTAACTTGTGCAGACATAAAAATTAATCAGCACCCAATATGATGGACTGCTGATGACACAAAACTAGGGCTGATGACAGCAAAATAATAGCAATCAATGTCAACAGCCAGGTGACAGAAATAAATTTAAAAGAACAAAAGTTAAGTAAAAATTAATTTGAGTTTAATAAATGGTGAACAAGGGCCCAGAACATGTAACAGATGTTAGATTTTCATGAAGTTTTGTATCCCTTTCCATACTGAGCTCCTTAAAATAAATCATTTAAATGTAACTACTTTATGTAAAGGTTTCAAACAAGTCATTTTGTGACTCACAGTGTAGGGAATTACATCTTGTAGACACAGGGCACACAGCCAGTTCCAAAGATACAGAGTAGAAAATAGTACACATATTAAAAATACCAATAACAACTATAAAGGAAATGGTATGCTTGGAGGGATAAGTCATGGGAGGTTATTTATTTGTTAATATGAACATAAAAAAGATGCTAACAAAAGAAGTATGGTATGTTAAGTGCAACCACATGCAGTATCTAGTCCTCATACAGCTGCTTCTCCAATTATTGTGTTCTAGTCTTGCCTTCTTCTATCTGAAACAACTCTAAATGCCTTCTGAGAACATCTGCCTCGGTTAGCAAGTTTCAAGGAAAGACAGCAGTGATGCCTTGTGAGTGGTGAGTAGAGATAAAATAGCAGATATTTACAGAAGCCTGCAAAATATTACTAGTCTAATCCATATTAAGTGTGACGTCCCTACTCTGGGACAGTGATCAAGGAGTGTCAAGAATCACCATTGACAATGGTGGTGAATGTTCACCGAGAAAAAATAGACACACACACACACACACACACAATCACACACACCATTTTCAGATGCAGCTCTCTGCACCAAGTAAAATTTCCCATAAGAGAACACAGGGGAATGCAAACTCCAGTCCTGGGGCTGGGATTTCTCTCCAGGCCCCAAATAAGACTCCCCACTGACACAGCTACAGAGTTGAGTCCTTAGCTGGCTATTCTAAACCAAGCCCTACACCACCCTCTCTGTGAGATCAGTGATCTCAATGTCCCTGTTTAAAGAAGCTGACACACACACACACACACACACACACACACACACACACACTCTTTGACATTTGATTTTCACACACACACATCGAAAAGGCTGGCTTTGCCACCTCCATCCAGACTACAAAGTGAATACACTACCTCAAGAACAGCCAAAGCCAGCTATTCTAAGGCTCTTACAAGGGTATCCAATTACTCTCAATAAAATTAATACTTATACAAATGGAAATGTTTGACCAAACAGCCACAGTGCCACAAAATAAATGCAAGTGCTCTGAAAGATTAAATATTTTGTAATAGATCAGCCACAATGAAAGGTATAGCTATATTTAATAATAAATAATAAAAAAACATGAAATACTGAATATCTATTTACAATAAACACCAGAGTTTCACTTCACAGGAAATATAAACAACAGAGATGGAAAGACTCAGACAGAGACAGAAAAACAATATTTAGCTACTTTCTCTGTATTTTCCTAAATGACTGAAGAATTAATGTTCCCTAGTTACTTACTAAAGCAAGGCAAGAATGTCTTGTCAGTCCCAGAAAACAGGGTGCCCTTATCACATCTCTCACTAGTATTCAAATACAATTTCGGTGCTGGCTACAGAATGACAACACACTGGTCACCTCCTTATGTGGTTCCCACACTACACCTCTCTAGCAATTGAGCCAGGATTTGGCACTGATGTGTCACCACACACACACATGCATGCACGCATGCACACACACAACTTTAGCTAAGGTATATTGCAGCATTTGGAAACAAGCCATTCTCTGGCTCTCCGGGTAGCAATTAGTTCACCACTAAGGACAAAATAGTAGGATCCCAGTCCCAGCTTTGCACAGACATTACGTCTCTGACTGCATTCAGACCTGTGAGATAAAATCTTTATGGTCTAAACAAAGTCATTTAATTTCAAGCTATTTTTCTTAAGCTTAGCTTAATCCCTTCTTTTCCAGCATCCTCTATTAAAATATATACATTTAATCAGTTACAACAATACAGTCTGACATATGTAAACATGTGCTAAAGAGGTCTTTTGGACACCCCTACATTGCTTCCTAATTGTTACTATATAACAAATCAGATTTATATATGACAGAATGAATGACTTTTATCCTATGTATTGTATCTGCAACAGGGCTTTAACTTGTTTAATGTAATAGTTTTTCTGTATGTAGGTATGGAGCTTTTCACCCCAGGCGTCCTCTGAAAATGGACAAGTATCCAGTCAGACTATCCCAGTCAACAAATGTAAAATATAAATAAAATAAATAAATGTATATTTCTTTACTTTCCAGCAGGACCCACTGTTAATACATTTTGAACACAAGCAACTTTACAAATACATTTTTAATACAAGCATCTGTACAACTCACTTTGATATTCAAATGACACATAATTCTTTACAAAACCCCAGCTAGCTAGGCTAGGATATGTTATACATGCACTGCCCTACTCCTCCTGGCACAGATGGCACTACCTCACATCGCCACATTGAGAACTCTCCACTGGAGCAAACATTCCGGCTCAGGGATTTAAAGGTTTAATCCAGACATTTTTCTAGCCTCAAACATGAGGAAAGTAGTTAGACCAAAACAGCGCATGAAACTTTTGTGTATGGAAGTTTTTCAATTCCTGTATGTCTAGTTAATCACTATATATTAAAAAGAAAAAAATCAGAAAATAGTAGTAGAAGCAGTGAAATTAAAAGTGTCCTAAATCAAAAAATAAAAACTTATTTTGAAATATTACAATTATACAGAATTATTAACTCTTATTAGGCATTCAGAAGTAATTCAAGCAGCGTAGACCATGTGCTTCCAGTTGAAAATCCTGTATTAAGCACACAGACAAGTGATCCAAACAAAAGAAAAAATAAACAGAATGATAGCTTCATCCCAAACTTTCTGACAAACATACCTGTTATCAAGTATGGGAGTGTTTTATTTAGTTGTAAAACAAAGTGTACTGGTATACATTTTAACAAATTCAAATCCATTCCTCCATCCTTATCAGTGTGATATTCAAGCAAGTACTGCCCTACTTACTAAACGTCCTAATAATTTAAACCTTATGCACTTTAAATAAAATGAATAATGATGTTAATAATGATGATGATAATAATGACGACAGAAGCCCTCATTTTACTGTCTGTTATTATAAACTGTCTTTTATCTTAGCTGACATAATCTGCTGTCTATGTATAAATCTTTATTAACTGTTTTAAGATTTTATTAACTTTGTTTAATGTGTCATTGTATTCTTTGGGGCTTTTCTCCCCAGGACTCCACAGAAAATGGATATTTGATCCAGTGTACTTTCCCGGTCAACAAATATCAATAAATAAATTAATAATAAATAAACAGATTATTATTAAACAAAGTCTGTGAATTTATCAAAGACATTATAATACATGGTCGAAAGTATTTAAACGTTACACTATTTGGCAAACAAAAAATATATATATATTTTGGCATCCCGAAAAAATACATTGTCCAAAACATAATCTATGTCCATAAATTATTAAAGATCGCTTTCGTTCCTTTAGACTTCTCCAGATGTGTATAAGAACCCTAACTATATATATCTACAAACATTCTTACTAAAACTAACCAAGATGAATATTACAAACAGTAAACCAAAATTAAAACAAGAATACAACCTTATATGTACATCTAATGAGCAAGTTAAAACAGGAAAAGTACAACAACTTGGTGCTGGCCAGTGTGTATTACAGTAAAAAAAAATAGTGTTCTTATAAAGCTAGTGAACACTCCATATAAAATAACACTAAAATCAATGCTTAAATAGGGATAGTAGAAAAATAAAATAAAATTAGTTCTGTAAATAATGTGGTAATTTCTACATTTCAGTACACTCTTAAGTGTACAACAGTAATTTAGTCCAAGCTTTCTTTAACAGTTCAGTTTTAATTGCCATTAGAGTTCAGGCTTTTCTAGTTACATTTAGGATATCACCTTCAAGATCACCCATGTCTATGTAATCTAGTATCTGGAACTTAAAACCTGTGTGTCTTCTATGCACAGAAAGGTGCTTGGCTAGTGCATTGTTTTTACAACCCACAGCGTATTTCTGCCAGATGACATGAAATCCTACACTTAAGTTTATTTATGGTCTTGCCCATGCAAAATGTATCACATTCATTGCACTGTGCCCTGTAAATTACTTATGCAGTGCTGCAGTCACCCCCTCCACTGGTCTTAATGATTTTCTTTAAAGAAGGGTAATAAAAACCATGACCTTGCCATGTATATATAAATATATGTATATATATATATATATATGTATGTATGTATGTATATTTGTGTATATATATATATATATATATATATATATATATATATATATATATATACACACACACATACATATATGTATACAAACATATATACATACAGTAAGGTGTATATATATATATATATATATATATATATATATATATAATGGATTCATTTTATAATCTTGAAATACTGAAATGTCGAATTTCAGTATCTCGAGACTATAAAGCCGAAAACTTACAAACCCAAAGCACCACAACCGCGAAAGTCAAAACTGTGAAACACTACACCACACAAACAAACTCACCTACCTCCCAACACTACAAGAAACTAAAACAAA